>NW_024806384.1:0-4049 GCF_019175285.1 Sceloporus undulatus | reverse complement strand
CTGCGCCAGCCCCGTCCTTCATATACATAACCATTCTCACCAATCAGAAAGCTGAAAAAGGGCAGATAGAAAAGAACAGAAGGAAGGAAAGACATTTTATCAGAGTTCTATATATCCTATATCAGAGTTCTATATATTCTATATATCCTATATCCTACATCTTTTAGCACAAAGGTCAGACTCAATTTCAAAAAAGTTCTTGAAGGTTGCATTCCTGTGTTTGGGATCGTTGTTGTTGTTGTGTGCCTTCAAATCATTTCCGACTTATGGCGACCCTAAGACCACCCTATTATGGGGTTTTCTGGGCATGATTTGTTCAGATAAGGTTGGCCATTGCCTTCCCTGGAGGCTGAGATAGCTTTGGGATAGCCAAAGGCAAAAAGTATGAGACTAAAGATGTGAGATTATTTTAGCTCCAAACAGTTAACTTGCTGGTCATCAAAGCTTAGGGGAGGTCTTGCAGACTTTTAGGGTGGCTGAAGAAATCTTTGCAAAGATAGGAATGTGTCAAGGAATTGCATTATTTGGAAGAGGCTGTGGCTAACTGGAGAATCCGAAAAGGGTGGATTGGACCCAAGGCCTTGGGTTCTCCTTTGAGTTGGGATGGGTCTATACTGGACAGAATATTCCAGGCTGCCCCCATAGTATTCTTGCTCCATAGTATTCTCAATAGTACAAAGCTGGCCCTAATTTTCCTTACTTTTGTTGTGCCCCCATTGACATCCCAAAGTTGCAGGTAGCTGCATTGCTCTTAGTTTGCAACGGGGAATCACTAAAGCATACCAAAAACAAAGATTGTAAGCCACTCTGAGAGCCTTTGTGGCTGAAGAGCAGGGTACAAATACTCCGAATGAATAAATATTTATTTTTACACCGAAGTTCTTATTTAAAGTAACTCGCATAGAGATAGCCACTGTTATCAGTCATCAACATAAGTACTTCAAAATTCAGTCTTAAAACGCAGGTCAGATTCGCCAATCCCATCTAACGTGGGAGCTACCAGCCAGTGTTGATACCAACAAGAGAAAAACAGTGAGGGAAATCAGTCGTTGAGGCCCCATAGGCATTGTCTTACTTGTACGCAATGTCGCACCATCTTTTGGTGCGCTGGTGGTAATCCTGAACGTTCCTGGCTTCCCTGCTGCATTCTGCTTGGGTGGTACAGGTGGTGCCAGCCGTATGGCTAATGACAACGTATTCTGGGAGGACAACCTGAAAGGGTGCGGAACAGTTGGCCGGCTTGGCTCCCCACCTGGATGGGGTGATGAGTAGGAAACATGCGGAGGCTGTGGGGAATGAAAATGTAGAAAATTAAAAGATTGTAGGCAGTTGTTTTAAAAGATGGGGGTGGAGGGGTTTGGTGGACTGATGTGAAATTCCAGGGACCATAGAAACAGGATACGAAGGTTGAATTTGGCCCTGTTGTAGTTGTTCTTGTTCTTGTTGTTATCCACCCTCAAGTCGATCTCAACCCATACCAACCCTTTAGATGAGACTTCTCCTATGCTCCATTGCTCTTCTCAGGCCCTGCAAATTCATAACCATGACCTGCTTCGTAGAGTCCATCCATCTTGCATGTGGCCTTCCTCTCTTTCTGCTTCCTTCCACCTTTCCTAACATTATTGTCTTTTCCAACCATCCATGTCTTCTCATGATGTGGCCAAAGTACGCCAGCCTCAGTCTAGTCATCTTGGCCTTCAGAGAAATTTCTGGTTTAATCTGCTCTAGGGCTCATTTATTTGACTTCTTGGCTGTCCATGGTAACCTCAACGCTCATCCCCAGCCCCACATCTCTAATGGATTAATTCCCTTTCTATCCGCTTTCTTAACTGTCCAGCTCTCACCTCCATACATGGTAAGGATTTGGCCCTGAGTCTCCTCTTTGCCTAACCCTGACCTAGAACATCCCCTGATTTATGTTCTTCCATTAATGGAACTGACCATGCCCACATGCTCTTTTCTCAACCCCAGTAACTTTTGGATGTCTGAGCTCACATGCAAGGTTTGGGCCACATGGGAGAATTCATTAGGATCAAGGTGAGGAACCTGAAGCCCTTCCAGATGTTGCTGGACTACAACTTCTCTGAGCTTTGGGCACCGAAGGCACTACCAATAACAATATATCTGGAGGGCCATTTGTCTCCCGCACCTGAATGATGACAACACTGACATACAGCTGGTGAATGGCTGACAGAAATAAATTTCAACTGGCTCACCTTCTGAAAATGCAAACACAATGAACAGAAGTATCTCAGTCTTGACCATCTTCTTTGCGCTGACCTCTGGCCCAAAGAGTCTGAGAAGAAACTGCAGGAAAAAAGGCATCCACAGAATAAAACATTCAGCCTTTCCTTTATTATTCCATGTTCTAGGAGACAATCATCTCTGGAGATTTAACCAACTCCAGCATGGCATGTCAGCCAATACCTATATATATATATATATATATATATATATGGAGATCATAGAAACTTTGGCCCTCCCAATGATTTTAGAGAGCAATGCCCAGGAGCCCCAGCCAGCTTGGCCAGTGATTAGGGATTATGAGAGTCATAGTCCAAAACATCCATAGGTCTAAGAAGTTCCCCAGGTCTAAAATGCATGGATAAATTTTGGAACACTGTGTGCAGTTTTGGCTATCTTCCACCTCACACACACACACACACACACACACACACACACACACGCACACACTTGTCCTTCTATATTCACTAGGGTTAGGGGCACAAGACCACCATGAATACGGAAAAACCACAAATAACAAAAATACCGTGTTTATATCTGAGAGGACACCTCTCTAGGAATCTCTGGGTCCCCCAGTGCAACTCTGTGGTCAACGTCCGACAGACATGACCATAGAAACTGCAGTGGAGGAGCTACAAAGGCCTAGTAGAGCATTCTCTCTAGAAATCTCTAGGTCTTTCGGTGCAACTTTTAGTTAAAGTTGACCATAGAGTTACACTGGAGGATCTAGAAAGAACATACTAATCAAATCTGTGAATAATAAAATCTGCAAATATGGAGGGATGTGTGTGTGTGTGAGTGTGTGTGTGTGTGTATTTCCTCATTATCTAGAATGAATTTGTACAACTCTTCTGTGGTCCTCTCTCTCTCTCTCTCTCTCTCTCTCTATATATATATATATATATATATATATATATGAGAAGGAGAGAGAGAGGACTACGGAAGCTTCGTCTTAGACACCGAGGAAACATGAAGACACACAACACTTGAAGGCACACCACAATAACAAAAAGAGAATTCTAAGCACCTCCGCAAACTACAAACCCCAGAATTATTTAGGATCAAAGGTATGAAGCTGATATCCAAACGTTATAACTATGCCATGCGAATACTCCTCTGGAGTAGGGAACCCTTGGATTTCCCTTGATACTTTGGCTAGCCTAGCCCAGAACGACTTACTGATAGGGCATGATGGGAACCATAGCCGAAAGCATCTGGAAGGCTGGATGGTCCCATCACCACCACCACCATCAACCAACCCCAGTTACAGAGAATATTCAATCCTACCTCTTCTGCCTGGTCCAAGCCTAGGTTTCTGCTCTCTCTAAGAGCTGTGGCTTTCTCATCCCTTTCCTTTTAAAGGTGGGTGGTGGTGGATTGTGGGGAAAACCAGGATGTCATAAGAAATCTAGACACAGAACTCCTTTTGTGAGGTGCCACCAGGCTGTGGGTATCGATGACAGCAAGGGCGTGATCATCTGCAAGCAATGCAACTCCTCCGATTTGATGCAGAGGCGAGGTCCGCCATAGGGCCAAGCCAGAAATAAAAGGAACGAGCTTTCTCTTCCCTGAGGCTTATATAAGGCATCGACCTTTTAGGGCTGTACCTCTGCAGTAACAATGGGAACGGTGTTGCTACGTCACAGTAATTAAATAATGAATGATGATGTGTCACAAGCCATAAATGAGCTGAATAGATGGATGGGAGAGTGGCAATACAAAGGAATGGAAACAGAGCCACACAAGGTGAAAGTACATGACAGCATACCTGCATCATGGCCGAAGGTCCCAGGTTCAATTCCACT
>NW_024806383.1:0-4049 GCF_019175285.1 Sceloporus undulatus | reverse complement strand
GGTGTCTTTCAGTCCCAAGATCCTAAAAAAATCCTGTCACACAGAACTACAATTCCCAGCATCCCTTGAAGGGAAGCCATGCTAGTAGTACTGAAACGTGTTGCAGTGCGTTGGAGAGGAGCATCTCACGCGACAGAGAGAGAAAACAGTGGCAGTAAACACCTTTTTAATAAGTAAAATGTCCGGTTTAAATGTCTATCTCTCTCATTAAAGGCCGGCTTGGCCACAAACCGTAGCTAAAGCCGTGTTATGGAGGAGAGTGAGGGGATTAAAATAGCCTCGAAAGCCAGGTGGCCTCAAAAGAGGACTACAACTCCCGGCATGCTCTGGCTCCACGCGGGGGGGAGTTTCTTTGCCCCGCCCCCCGCGTCCTGCCACGCAGTTCTGTTGCCTGATTGGACGGGAGGGGAAGTAAGCGCGCGGGGATTCTGCGTCAGGTGATCCTTGGGCCAATGGCGGAAAGGGTTGGCCGCGGGGTGTGCCGGGAGTTGTAGTCTCAGAGAGCTTTGGTAGTTTTTCCCCCCGGGTGGAACTGGCGAGGAGGCTGCAGCAGCTCCTGGAGGCTAGCAGTAACCCTGAGGCGAGGTTCTTCCCGGACGGTGGACTCTGGGCGCCCCTCATGGACTAGCAAGGAAGGTAAGGAAGCGGGAGAGGAAGGCCCAGGCCCTGCCTTCCCTAGAGCCTCAGGCCTCTCACGCCACATGGGCTATAGAGTACCCCCCTTGTTGTGGCGGTGCTGTGCCTTCGAGTTATGGCGACCCTATCATTGGGGTTTCTTGGTTAGACACCCTCAGAAGGCCACCCTCTGAGGCTGAGAGAGTGTGACTTGTGGGTCTCTGGAACAATGGTGTCCCCAAGGCTGCCTGGCTTGGATATCCTG
The DNA here is from genome assembly GCF_019175285.1 of Sceloporus undulatus. NCBI lineage: Eukaryota > Metazoa > Chordata > Lepidosauria > Squamata > Phrynosomatidae > Sceloporus > Sceloporus undulatus. The sequence goes on along the minus strand of NW_024806383.1, from coordinate 3,169 downwards.
AACAGCAGAGAAAAGGTTTGTGGTTGAAGATACTCACTTTTCTATAGATTTGAATTTGGACATTTGCATGAAATTGCATCATCTCTGGCTCTTTCACATCACACAGTTATAACACTATGATCCCGCTTTAACTGCCACGCCTGCCTCCTGTGGAATCCTGGGATTAGTAGTTTGCTGAAGCACTCAACCTCCGATTGAGAATTCTACATCTCTCTCCCTAAACTGCAAATCCCAGGATCCTATAAAAGGGAACTGTGGCACCTCCAAGTGGAATGACAACACCTTAATTGTGTCTTGCTGTAAAAATAGTACATCGACGCGAAGCACGTGTGTGTTGTGTGCCTTCAAGTCATTTCTGACTTATGGTCAAACCTGTCATGGCGTTTTCTTTGCAAGATTGGCCCAGGGCAGGTCTGCCATTGCCTTTCCCTGTCGCTGAGGGAATGTGACTTCTGGGTTTCCATCAGAGTGACCTGCAAAAAGGTAGGACGTTAAAACACAAAAACAGAAGAAGAATGTAGGAAATGGCAAAGTGAAAGCTAAAAAAATACCCCACGCCTATAAAAGTGTGATCTTATATATGATGACAGCAGCATGCGTGGTATATGTGCTAAACATTGGCAGTCTATAGAGGAGTGGAAAATTAAAGTCAACGAATTCGCAATTATGGATAGACTGCGCATGTATATCGCAGGGAAAACATACAAAAGAAAATGGGGGGAAAGGTGGAAAAATGTGGTTCTAGTAGAGATGAGGATACTTAAGCGAATCTCAATGCCAAGAAAAGAATTCTGAACATTGAGTTATGGAAAAGCATATATATATATATATATATATATATATACACACACACACACACACACATATGATATTTTTGAAAATCTATATGTTCCCCCCTATATTTGTATTGCTTGTCTGTTTGCTTTTCTTTTTGTTTTTAAGTACATATATAAATAATTTTAAAAAATATATAAACACATGCTTCTTGGTCCTGCTCAAAATGGAGGGCATTGTGACATTCCTCCTGGGTTGAAATGGAAAAGGAGGGGCCTCTGGTCACCCTGGTGTCCACAGCTGAGCTGGGATTCGGACCCAGAGTCCCAGGCTGCGTCCACACTGTAGAAGTAATCCGGTTTGACCCCACTTTAATTGCGATGAGATTCTGGGAAATGTAATTAGCTGTGGCACTGGACACATGGAGGGTAGCTTTCCCACTCTTACCATGGCAGGCAGGACATTGAAAATAAGAGGTTGGAAAGTAAGAGGATTCACTCATGCTCTTCAGCCCGTTGTACCAGTACAGCTGGTTGCTGTGAATGGCGGGTTGTTACTTGGTCCCTTCCCTGAGTTGACTCTTCTTTTTCAGCTAGTAAGTACTGTATATACTCATGTATAAGTCTAGAAATTTTAATCAAAACATTGACCCCAAAAACCTGAGTTGACTTATCCACGGGTCACTGTAAGTACTGTACTGTGGTTGAATTCTTATTTACAAAAGGAACCATCCCTTTGTGAAAGGCAAGAGCGTCATCTGTTCTGGAAGCTCTCACAACCCCTTTATATTCCCTTATCCATGAAGCCTTTAGTATGAGCACAAACAGTTATGGCTGCTGGAATTTTGTAAGTTTTCTGGCATTGTTTTCCTTTGCTTCATCCTTTGTGTCCCTTGTTACATACCCCTAAGTTTTACTCTCGACTTATCCACGAGTCCTATCAAAACCCATAATTTTGGCCCCAAAATCTGCCCTCGACTTATACATGAGGTTGACTTAGAGTCAAGTATATATGGTAGCCTAAAAGCGCCTCTCTGATACTCCTCAGTTGCTCCAGTTCTCTCGTGTTCATACCTTGCCCTTCTTCTTGTGTGACTTCAAAGTCGTTTCTGATTTAGGGAGACCCTAAGGCAGGGTTTTCTTGGCAAGAGGGGGAAATAAATCCCTCTGAGCCTGAGAGAGTGTCCCTTCTCCGAGGCTGAGAGAGTGTGACTTGGCTGAAGTCACTCAATGGGTTTCCATGGTCGAGCAGAGTTTCAAACCCTGGTGTCCAGAGTCCTAGTCCAACACTCAAACCACAGCACCTTGGATCAGACACCTCCAAGATCCCCTGTCCTCCATTGCTCTGCTTAGATCTCCAAATTCACACCTGTGACATCCCTGATTGAACCTATCCATGTGACATGTGATCTACTTCTCTTTATGCTGCCTTCTACCTTTCCTAGCAATATTGTCTTTTTCAGTGAGTCGTGCCTCCTCATGATGTGGCCAAAGTACAACAGCCTCAATTTAATTATCTTGGCTTCCAGGGAGACTTCAGGCTTGATCTGTTCAAGGATCCATTTGTTTGTCTGTTTGTCTGTCCATGGGAACCTCAGCGCTCTTCTGCAGCACCACATCTCAAATGACTTAATTTTCTTCTTATCTGCTTTCTTCATTGTCTAGCTTTCACATCCATTGGATTACACAACTCTGATTTTTGTGCTCAATTGTAAATTTTTACTGTTTAGGATCTTGTCTGTTTCTTTCATCGCTGCTTTCCCCATTGTGAGTCTTCTTCTGATTTCTTGACTGCAATCTCCTCTCTGATCAATGTTTGATCCAAGGTACAGGAAGCCACACCACTAGAGGGGAACAGATCCCTTTGAGGTTGAGAGAGTGTAGCTTCCCTAAGGTCACTCAGTGAGTTTCCATGGCCGAGCAGGGATTTGAACCCTGATCTCCAGAGTCATGGTCCAGCTCTCAAATTACTACACCACCCTGGGACTCCTCCTGTGTTTGCACATACACACAGTTCCTTCAGGTGGAACATAATAATAATAGTAATAATAAATAATTTATTTGTATCCGGCTAACAACAGTGGAAGTACAACGAAAATACAATAAAAAACAAACTAATCTTTTCCCAGTCCCCCAGCCATATAAAGCAGATAATATCAATAAGCAAACATCCACTGAGAAACATGGTTTTGATGCAGAGTATGGGAAAAGGTACTTTTTGGATCACAGATCCCAGAATTCCCAGTCAACACAGCAGGATGCTGGGATTGTAGTCCAAAATAGTAACTCTCTAAAGATCTTGGTTTGATGGTTTATTCTGGCAAATCATGTGTAATCGTACAGTGGAAGGATAAATATGTATGTCGGAATAGCAGCAAACAGGCAACACTTAGCAT
>NW_024806382.1:2915-4049 GCF_019175285.1 Sceloporus undulatus | reverse complement strand
TTTATAATCTGCATTCAGGGCCAGTAGATTAAATTGTACATTCAAATTACTAAATATGGAGACTACTCAGCACAGTATTCCTTCTCATTCCTAGTTGCCATGCCAAGATGCCTTCTCCCTCAAACCAAAGTTTATGAAAGCAGATAGAAAGTCCTACACATATCTGCATTCAGCCTCTGTATGGACTTCTGTTATTATGAGTATCTAAACTATGTGATATATATATAACATTCTAAATAAACAAGGCTAGCAACCAGACGACCCAGAAATTAGCAATAATGAAAAACAGGATAATAATTTTAATTAATCAAAATGTATACATATTTACCATTATAAAGCTGTCCCTCCTTGGAGGCCTTTTGCAGGCGTTCGCCATCGTTCCCCCAAAACGTGTTTGGCACGTTTTGCAAACCGGAGACCCAGGGAAGAAGCCAGCAAGTGGCTGGGCCATCAGGGGCATACCCCGAGAAGTGGCCAGAGTACCAGCAGCATTGTCCGCGCTTTATTCCCTCGGAGAGGGCACCCACCTCTGGCCAGTCCTCCCTTCACACACCCCCCGTCCTCCTCGGCGGCCTCTCTCCGGCCACTCTTGGGCCTCCTGCAAGGCCACCAGCCCCCTTCCTGGGTGAGGGGCACTTTCCCCGCTCCCCTCACACCGGACCCCCCCTCCCTATGCCCTGCGCTGGCCCCTGTGCGCCTGGCAGGAAGGAGGAGGGGAGCATGGGGGCAAAGAGTGGACAAGACCCTGCCCCACCACTGGATCCAGGGCCCTGTCTATGGGTCGATCCATCCAAATATCCATCCATCCATCCATCCATCCATCCATCCATCCATCCATCCATCTATTCCAAATATCTGTCTATGCATCTATCCATCCAAATATTGCTCTATCTATCTATCTATCTATCTATCCATCCATCCATCCATCCCAAATATCTGTCTGTCTCATCTCTATATATCATATACATATATCTATCTCTTATATTCGTATATCATCCATCCATCCATCCATCCATCCATCCATTCCAAGTATCTGTCTATGCATCTATCCATCCAAATATTGCTCGCTCTATCTATCTATCTATCCATCCATCCATCCATCCATCCCAAATATCTGTCTGTCTCATCTCTATA
>NW_024806382.1:0-2905 GCF_019175285.1 Sceloporus undulatus | reverse complement strand
TATCATATACATATACCATCTAAACAATTAATCATCTATCTCTTATATTTGTATATCATCTATCTATCTATCTATCTATCTATCTATCTATCTATCTATCTATCACATATATCTATCTCTCTGGTGGGGCAGATAAGAGAGAGCTTTAAAAGAGGAAGGAAAGAAGGAAAGAAAGAGAAGGAAGGAAGAAAAAAGGAAGAAAGGAAGGGTATAAAGAAGAAGGGAAGGAAAAGGGAGGGAAGGAAGGAAGGAAGGAAGGAAGGAAGGAAGGGAAGAAAGAAGATAGGGAGGGAAGAAAAGAAGAAGAAAAGAAGGAAGGAAGGAAGGAAGGAGGGAGGGAGGGAAAAAGGAAGATGAAGGAAGGAAGGAAGGAAAGAAAGGAGAGAGAGAGGGAAAGAAAAGAAGAAGGAAGGAGGGAGGGAGGGAGATGAAGGAAGGAAGGATGGAAGGGTGCACAGGGGCCGGCGCAGGACATAGGAAGGGGGGGTCCGGCGTGAGGGGAGCGGGGAAGGTGCCCCTCGCCCGGGAAGGGGGCTGGTGGCCTTGTGGGGGGTCCAAGGGTGGCCGGAGAGAGGCTGCCGAGGAGGACAGGGGGTTGGAAGGGAGGACCGACCAGAGACGGGTGCCCTCTCTGAGGGAGTAAAGCGCGGACAATGCTGCTGGTGCTCTGGCCACTTCTCTGGGTCTGGCCAGATGGCCATAGGGTCCATGGGGGAGCCTTAAGCCGGGGGCTTCGGCCTGCAGGGGAAAAAAGAGAGAGAACAGAGACTCAGGCATCTTCGGCCCCATACAGACTGCCAAAATAAAGCTGCTTCAGGTCACTTTGGAGGTATGCTGTTTAAATGATGCATGTGTGCTAAGAGTCCAGAAGCTGTGCCAAAGCTGCGCTCCAGTCATAAGGACGGGAAGGTGGCTTTGGTGCGGCTTCTGGACTTTTAGGATTCATGCAGCATTTAAACAGCATACTTCCAAAGTGACCTGAAGCAGCATTATTTTAGCTTGTCTGTACGGGGCCTTCATTTCGCGCTTTGTGGCCCAACAGTCCCTCTTTTGCGCCAATATCCTCCCGACAGATGTGCACATCCTCTGGAGACGGAGGAGACTCACTGTGACGATGACATCAGGGGATGTGGCGTGGAGGTGCTTACCTGTTGTAAATGTCATCCGTCATCTGGCGCATCAAGTCCAGCCTCTCCATCAACACGCTAAGGATTTCCAGGATTTCCCTGTGAAGAAGAAGAAGAGAGAGGAGCCATGGTTAGTTCGCCAAGTCCAGAGGGGCCTAGGAATATCTAAGTCCTCCAGTACAACTCTATGGTCAACTTTAACTAAACGTTGCATTAAAGGACCTAGAGATTCTTAGAGAAGAAACTCTACTAGGCCTTTGTAGCTCCTCCAACAAACTCTGTGGTTAACTAACTAAAAGTTGCACTAAATGACCTAGGGATTCCTAGAGAGGATACTCTACTAGGCCTTTGTAGCTCCTCTAGCGTAGTTCTATGGTCAGTGTATGTCAGACGTTGACCACAGAGTTGCGCTGGAGGATCTAGAGATTCTTAGAGAGCTGTCCTTTCAGGTGTTTTTATTATTTGCATATTTTTCCATATTCATGGGGGTCCTGTGCCCCTAACACTAGCGAATATGGAGGGACCAAGTGTACTTACTCTTGAGATATGTAGCTGGGCTCCCCCTTCTTGTGTTTGCGGGACTCAACAAGCAAAGCGTGGTTCAAGGTGTTGTAGAGGTATATCAGCCACTCGCGTATCTTCTTGATGTTTTTGTTGTACTTTATTATGAACCCAATTGCCCTTATTGCCTTGGCCTGAAGAGACAGAGAAAGACCCTGGCCATGGATGACCCGCAAAGACGCAGACGAATTTGCGTCTTTGCAGAGAGGCACCACGAGGGTCCGCAGAGAAAGCCCCCTTCCTCACCTGTTGGTCTGACTCCTGACACAGGCTGAAGCGTTCGTTCGCTGTGAACATGAAATATTGGAATGCAGTGTCCAAGTTGCAATTGGGCGAAGAAAGTACGGTGTACATCAGGTTGTCACAATCCCTGCAGGAATAAAAGGGAAGTTGAATCCTCACCGGAACGATTTGGGATCCTCTGCGCGGGTGCGTGGTAATCTACTTACTTGTCGCAAGTTTCGAAATAATGTTCTGTCACGAGTCGCAAGTGATTCAGCGCCAAAATGTCTGCCATTTCTGTCGCCACCTCAAGGTTATAGTCTGGCATCCCCTGGCAAACACGATGCAGAATTTTCATTCCCTACGGATGGATGGAAAGAAAAATTTGGGAACGGCCATTCACTGTGTGTGAGAAACAGTAAGAAAATGGCACTTCTTACTGAGGAAGAGCGCAGTTTCTCATCAAAAGCAGCACGCCTTTGAGAACTGCGCTCCTCGAGCGAATCTCCTTCTGGCTTCTGAAGTCTGAAATGGAGAATGGAAAAGTCCATGAGATGTGAGCCTTCAGACCTTAACCTTAACAACAACAACAACAACCATCCCAGGAATTGACCCTACTGTGATGGCATCTGAAATATGCTATCTGCTGGGTTTGGTCCCAAGACCTTCAACAGATATCTCTTTGGGGTGTTCACTTACCCCTTTTCATCTGAATCTCTTATTTTCGAAGGTTCACTGTTCACCTTAGTAAAATCCTATTAGGAGAAAAGAAGGATAGATTTTAAGGCTAATATATATATATATATATATATATATATATATATATGCCCTTACACACACACACACACTCATCTCTCCATGTTTGTGGCTTTGATATTTGCGGATTTGATTACTCACACAGATTTGATTAACACATTCTCTCTAGGAATATCTAGGTCTTCCAGTGCTACTCGATGGTCAACTTTAACTAAACGTCGCACTGAAAGACATAAGAG
>NW_024806381.1:0-4050 GCF_019175285.1 Sceloporus undulatus | reverse complement strand
CAGAAGACCCTCCAGACATACCTCTGAACGAACGAAGGCTCCCCCCACTTCCCTCCCTGCCTCAGAATAGAGGACTATTAGAGAAGCAATGGCTTCAGGGGCTGAGGCTGCACATGTGCACATGCCCCCAAAGCCCCCTCCGTAGCATATGGAGGAATCGCCAAGGCTTTGCTGCTTGTGCTGCTTCTTCCGCTGGTGGCCTTTGGAGGAAGGGAAAGAGTGCGCCAGGGGTTCAGCAGCCTCCCCTCCCTCCCTCCCTCCGTCTGAGGAGAGTTGGAGGAGGTCGGAATGGAGCCCAAGTGAAGAAGCTAGACTCAGGAGGAAGGCTTGGCTTTGTACATACAGCTCTGTCTGTCTATTTCATTATGTGTGTGTGTGTGTGTGTATGTTTGCTTCTTGTGGCTGGGAATGGAGCTGAGGACCGAAGAGAGAACAACGTGTCAGTTTTGTGCAAATTCTGAACTCATCAAAGAGTCCAGTGTGCTGAAATAGCAAAGAACTTTTTTGAGAACACATAGTCAGAAATTCAGATTTTAAGTCAGAACTGCCCTCCCCAAGCCAAAGAATACATTAAAACCCCAAAACCTAAACCTCCACCCTCTTCCAAACATAGCCCCACCTCCAATTCCCACAGTCTATGCCCCACAGTAACAAGGTCCCCTTTGCCTTTCCCAGAAACTAGCCCCCTTTCTGCTAATACCAACCCACAACATTCTTCAGCCAACATCCACAAATCCCAAATGCTAACATTCCCATTACTATTCCAGCCAGCTGCAACAAATCCCACCCCTCTATCTAGCTAACCTATACCACAACCCATAATCCCCAGCCAAGTTTATAATGAAAAGCAATGATCTATACTAATAACAATAAAAACATAAACTTAACACAATATAAATTTGAAACAGACATATGGACAGATAAACCTAACACACAAAATCACAAGGGTCTTTTCTTATCACAACTGGATAGTACATATATTTTTTGTATTCCTTCTTGATTTCTTGTTAGTTCACTGCTGGGATTTGTGTGGCTTCTCTCCTGTGTGGATTCTTTGATGTCTCACATGGTGTGTCTTCTGAGAAAAACATTTCCCACAATGCTGGCATTTGTATGGCTTCTCTCCTGTGTGAACTCTCTGATGTGTCACTAGGTCTGACTTCGAAGAAAAACCTTTCCCACAATGCTGGCATTTGTATGGCTTCTCTCCAGTGTGGACTCTCTGGTGCCTGACAAGGACTGACTTGTAAGCAAAACGTTTCCTACAATGCTGGCATTTATGTGACTTCTTCCCTGTGTGGACTCCCTCATGATTCAAATGTTCATCTGTAAAGAAGGACATGACAGATGAGACTGAAAATCAGAGTTAAGAGAGGAGAGTGTTACCCCATGATTTATCCCTCATTAACCCCTCCTTATTAGATATTAAATTAAGAAAATTTCTGTGAGTAACCCAAGCATGATCCTGCTGCTTATGCCCCTAAATCCATGGATCTTACTTATCCTTACTTATAGGAGCTAGCAAAGAATGGGGACTGCCTTAAGGGAATCAATGGAAGCAGATAGTCAAAGGACTGTTGAAAAACATATTTCATTAACCATCTGCAAAAATACTTTGATTGACAGGTAGAATCATAACCTGTGAGACTGTCATAGAGTCCTGAGTCAGAGCCCAAGTCATGATGGAAGCTAACTGCAGAGGATGCTTCATGCTGTTTGGCACCAGGAGATGACTCACAACCAATACAGTATGCAGCTCACATGTGGATTGGTGTGGATAGGATAGGAATTGTGTGTACAAGAAAAGGTGAAGTTGATGGAAGTCGGAGAGGAGAGCTTGCAACTCAAGAGAGAGACACTCCAAGGATTTTGATGTAATCAACTGTGTCTGTGACTTATTTATAAGTGTGGAAAGTGGTCAGTGCATTGCCAATATCTATATATCTGGATATTTCCTTCCATACTCTGCTATGTTATTGCTGAGCTGCATCTGGGAGCATCACCCTCAGATTGTGCTGTATGTTGACTTTTCAATGTGATTGGAATTCAGAGCCAAGAAGAATCCAGAGCCAGTGTGCTAATCCTATTTGCATCAAGCCCCCATTTGCATTCAATTTGGTTTCAGATCATTCTCCAACCCCAAACCCAAGGAAACATTCTAAAGTGATTTAAACCTTTTTGAACACTCGGTTTCTGCCTCCAAGCAACAATTACAGTATACATATCTGCGCTGACTGGCTGTTCTTTGACATCAGTCCAATTACAGACAGACAGTCTGTGGGTTTAGATGGCTAAGCACCTCAATGTACTTGCCAATCCCACTTGTCGCAGGAGCTCCTGACTTCTCTTCCCATTTCAAACCCTCAGCAATTGGAATCCAGAGCCGTCTAGGTAATGTATTACCATTATGAAAGTATTACATCTCTTCACCACTCTCATCTGTTATCTAGTTTTTCTGCAAGTGTGTGTAGGCTTACGTGTGTGTGTGTGTGTGTGTGTGTGTGTGCGTGCGTGTGTGTGTGTATTTTGCTATTCCCTCTAAATAAAACGGAAAACCTATTTCAAATGCCTTTGGAGTACTGTGTGCTTCTGGGACTGGTATAGTTGGGCTGAATCCTGAGGTCACTCTTGCCCCAACCCAACTATATCTCTCTTTTCAGCTAAGTACCAAATTCCCTTAAAAGCATGGCACTTGTGGGTGTCTTTCCCAGACTCCAGTATTTTGGATAACAAAGGGCCTCTGGAATCAACCATGGAGCTAAGCAAACTCAGGTAGGAAAAGAAACATTAGAGAAGAAGCAAGTTGTGTGTCTCCCTTTCCTACCTTCATAGATATTACTCATAATTGCTAACTGGAACCCCTAAATATGTCTTAAAACAAAGTTTTGAGCTGGTTCTCAGAAGTTCATTCAAACCAGTTCTTAAAATCTGTGAGGTTGGTGGCTGCCTCCCAATCCCCAAGGCCCATCTCCTGGCCTTACCCAGAGGTCCCTTCCTCTCCACATACAGCTAGGCGATCCTGGCTTTGCTCCTGCCTTCCCTTCCAGGCTCCGAGAGGCCTGATCCCCTTCCTTTTCTCCCCTCTCCAACCTTCCCTCTTGCCCATCTGCACTGCTTTACTATTTCACCTTCAGCATCTCTTCCCTCCTTTTATATTTTTCACATTCCCTCCATCTCTCTATCACAGACAGAAACACAACCATAGAGTTTGCGATGCATAAAAAGGGCACTTTGAGGCCCATTTGTTGAGAAAGGCAGGATAATCAATATACAAATAACTCATTGGGAAAGGCAGAGTAAGGGGGATTGGGTCCTGGACTCCAATTTTGGTGAGGGTCAAGTGCCAGAGAGCAGCCTTTAAACAGCCTTAAGACATCTCTAAGACAGGGATGGACTACTGTCGGGATGCTTTGATTTAGATTTCCTCCATGGCAGGGGATTGGACTGGATGGCCCTTGTGTGTTTCTTCCAGCTCCAAGATTATATGATTTCCAGCTCTATGATTCTATAATTTTAAAGTGGAATCATAGTGCCTTGATAATGTAGAATGAAAGGGCCATCAGTCTTCATAGGAAGGGCAATGAATTCAGCTTCCTTACCCACAGAGGCCACATTCTCGTAAGTCTCCATCATCACACAATTGTACATAAGTCTCTGCTTCTTCGTCAGCAGTTTCCATTCATCCTCAGTGAAATATACCGCCACATCTGCAAAAGTCACCTGCAACAGAAAACAGCCCTAATTCAGAGAATGACTAAAAAAAAGGGGGGGAGGGCACATGATGCATCCCAAAAATTATTTGATCACCTAAGAATTTAGTCCAGGAAATAAACTTTAAATTCTGTCAGCAAGAAAAAAAAACTACTGCCTTTGAAATCCAGTTTGTCTCAAATTCTTTCAATATAATATACAATATATTAATCAATATATTTAAGCCACGACTGGGATATTGATGATGGATTAGGATACTGACTGTCCCAACACATACAGTACATTTAGCCACCAAAGATTATAGTGGATTTAGCAATTTGTTGCCAAATTTCAGAGGCA
>NW_024806380.1:2286-4050 GCF_019175285.1 Sceloporus undulatus | reverse complement strand
CACAAGCAACATCCATTAATGATCTGGATGCATGAAAAAGCCACCAGGGACGCAATACCACTGACCATCAGCCAAGGTCATCTCAAATGTAGTCTTTGTAAAGAGAGTCAGTTCCCACATATAGTTTGCCTTTACCAAGTGTGTTGATTAATCAAATGGATCCATGTTGTGATCCATCTCTATGAAGGAATAAAGAATTCTTCTCATTTTGTCCCTCCTTACCAATGGGCAAGGAGAGCAAGTGTTGCATTTACCAGTCACTTTCAGCCACTGAAATGAAAGCCACTGTATTATGCATAGCACCTTGCTGTGATGATAATAACTGATGCATCTTCCTTCCACTCCCATTGAATAATCAGTAAAGTGCAAGCATAAAGTTCCACAGAAATGACCAGAAGGTTAAATGAAAATGAGCCCATTCACCTTACTAGGGGGCTCACCATCCGTATGACCTCAAGTCCTTGTATGGCAAACCCACGTATGGCACGGGCTCACTGTAGACATTTTAATAAAGGATAACTAAAGGAGAAAATGATCAGATTTATATTAAAAAAAAAGAACAGGAATAAACATAGTTAGCAGGAACTTTATTCTCTCACTCAAAATGGAGAGAAATTATATTTATCTCTTTCAAGACCTTGGACATTCAGGTTCATTCAGTGAAAGTCCAGGGCAGGGTTCTGACTGTGGAACTCCCTTCCAAGGGAGGCATGATTGGCATGGTGCCTCTTCAAAACATTTGGTGCCTCATCAAAACATGATTTCTTGCCTAGCCATGTAAAGTGTGTGTGTAAGTGTGTGTGTGTGTGTGTGTGTGCGCGCGCGCGCACGCACGCGCACGCCTGTATTTAAACAGATTGGTTTGTTGGTTACTTCAATCCATTGATACCCACTGATTTTGTCATTTTAATGCTCGTACTTCATTTTATCGTGCTACCTAAATACCCTAAATACCTGATCTTGGAAGCTAAGAAGAGTCAGCCCTGGTTAATCCTTGGATGGGAGACTGTCAACCAATATCAAGTGCTGTAGGTTATATTTCTGAGGAAGGAACTGGAAAAACCACCTCTAAGTATTCCTTGCCTAAGAAAACCCTATTAAATTCATGAGGATTACCATACGTTTACAACTGATTTGAAGGCACGTGTGTGTGTGTGTGCGCGCGCGCACACACACACACAGAGTGTTTTTGTAACACTGTGTATGCTGCCCTGCTTAATACATTTTTAAAAATAAAGAAACATTCCATGAAACACATTAACCACCCATGAAATTTAGCAGTTATCTATACCATTTGCAATCTTTCGCACCCATGGCTTGCTGGGAGCTCTATAAATATGCCATTTGCCTGTAACAGCAAACATGGGAGCTGTCAAGTACCTGTCAGGTCATAATTATGTGCCATGAGCTACTTTCATGTTTCACGGAGCCCAAGTGGCACAGGACTAGTTTAGTGTCATATTAACTAACCCTTGCGTAACTGAATTATTTTAAAACAACTGGAATATTTATTTTGCATTACCCAAAAGACTTCACATCATCTTATGTTCAACATGCAGAGTCCTCTAAAAATCTACAATAATAATTGATCTATCATCACTTATAAGAATAAAATCATTAATCGGCCTGTGAGGGAGAGAATAGGCTGGCCCAGCTCCACCAGGGCTAGCCTGAAGATAGAGGTTCCTCCCTCCATAACTGTCATCCTTTGGCCTGCGAGGGAGAGAATAGGCTGGCCCAGCTCCACCAGGGCTAGCCTGAAGA
>NW_024806380.1:0-2276 GCF_019175285.1 Sceloporus undulatus | reverse complement strand
AGAAGAGCCCTCCCTCCAGTCCATCTGCCTTGGTCCAGGCCTCAGAGGGAGAGAAGAACCACTGGACCTCATCCCCTTCCCCACCACCATTCCCTTCTCCTTTTGTGTCATGTCTTTTAGATTGTAAGCCTGAGGGCTGGGAACCATCTTATTAAAAATAATAATTGTAAGCTGCTCTGAGAGCCATTAGGGCTGAAGGGCAGGGTATAAATAAATAAATAAATAAATAAATAAAACGCATGTCCCTCCATATTTGCTGTGGTTAGGGGCACAAGACCCCCGTGAATATGGAAAAACTGCAAACAACAAAAGCACTATGTTTTTATCTGAGAGGACACCTCTCTAGGAATCTCTGGGTCCTCCAGTGCAACTCTATGGTCAACATCTGCCAAACACTGATGGTAGAACTGCATTGGAGGAGCTACAAAGGCCTAGTAGAGTATTCTATCTAGAAATCACTAGGCCTTTCAGTGCAACTTTTAGTTAAAGTTTGACCATAGAGTTGCGCTGGAGGTCCTAGATATTCCCAGAGATAACATATTAATCAAATCCGCGAATAATAAAATCTGCAAAAATCAAATCTGCAAATATGGAGGGACGAGCGTAATTCATTAAGAAATAAGATTATGTGGGCAATTCAATATTTATTTTTATCATGTAAAGATTTAAAACAAGTAATTAGAGGGTTGGGATCAATTCATTTTCCTCAGTTGTTTTCATATTCTTGCATGCATGTGTACACACACTGGCCCGAGATGTAGAATATTAGCACCTCCTCTTACAACACTACCACAATCCAACAGTACATCTATTGTGATCCAGCCTCTTTAGATCCTCTCTCACTAAGATTAAAAATACACCACAAAAGAGAAATAATTCCCTCTCATTGGGTGACTAACCATGAGAGTAATGTGAAGCCTCTGGCTGAATCAACACCAGCAAAATAATCCAGATCAAGCACACAGTATTGTGTCCAGATTTTACTGCCTAAAAATTTGGACTCACATTGTCTGATAGCCACACACTTCCCCGGCAGAATTCAAATGGGTACAAAAGGGTGTTTCTTCCCATATGCTTTCCCCCATTCCCAGCATGCATGAACCTATCAACCAACAGCCTGTCTTCTTTCTCTGTCAATCTTACCATCCACCTTACACTCTCATGGGATGGTTCCCCCCACCTATTTAATTTATTTATTTTACTTTTATCCCACCTTTCTCCCAAGTGAGGACACGAGGCGCCTCACAAAATATTATACACATACACACACTAAAACAACACTTTAAAAACAATTAAAGTAATCTAATTAAAACAGAAAAAATTATTTTTTAAAAAATACATCATACAAAATTTAAAACATGCAAGGTTAAAATAATCTAAACCAACCCCGCAATCCCCAATAAAACCAGGCCTTGCTTTTAACAAGCTTGCTTGAACAAAAATGTCTTTGCTTGCTGCTGAAACGCCAGCAGGGAGAGAGCCAGTCTAGCCTCCTGTGGAAGGGAGTTCCACAGGAGCACCATTGAGAAAGCTCTCTCGTGTCCCCACAGGTGAGCCTGGAATGGTGGTGGGACCGAGAAAAAGCCTTCTCCGGAAGATCTTAAGGCTCTTGGTGGTTCGTATGGGGAGATACAGTGTCTCAAATAGTCTGGACCTAAGCTGTGTAGGGCTTTATAGGGAGAAAGAACTGGAAGAAAAAAAAATGTTTCTTCACTCACTTCCTTATCCCCTTCCCAAATCATTAACTGAATTCAGATTGGTGACTACTGAACAAGCTTCTTCTCAGTGTGATGTGTGGTTGGCACTGCATGTTCACACACACACCGCACTCCCCCCTCACCCCCGGTTTCCAAGTGCTTCCAATGGCCAGAACTTTTCAGAAGCAAGGAAAGCAACTCCTGGGCTTTGATATGATACAGAAACAAACTTTCAATTTGAATCTTGAATAAAGCTCTTATTGAGGTGCATGAACACACAGACAGGAGTCCACTGTGACAGAACAAAAAATGGCAAAATGGAGGATACCACTCACCAATCTGTATTACCCCCTTCCCCCAACTATCCCACTTTCTGATGCCGCACTGATCCCACATTACAAAATAACAGAAAAACTGGTTTTTCCCTGAAACAGCAAAGTGAAAATAGTTGTATATCATGTTTTCCAAAAGCACTAGAATTGAGATGGGTACAATTTTTTTTGCTAGTGATGGCTCTTACTTAAAACAGGACAATGATTTTTACTTGACATTTCCCCTTCAGGTGACCAGATATTTAAG
>NW_024806379.1:0-4050 GCF_019175285.1 Sceloporus undulatus | reverse complement strand
GCATCATTTAAATAGCATACCTCCAAAGAGACCCGAAGCAGCTTTATTTTGGCAGTCTGTAACAGGCCTATGATTCTTTAAAAAAGAAATAACCCATCACATGCATTTCTGCACAGCCTAATTTCCTTAAATATGGATGTGTGAATACTGGGTCAAAACTGCAAAATTCTTTCCTTCTTGACTGGATTTCCTAAGTGTTGGAGAAACAATTTTTTTTCATCAAGACATGAATAATAGTGAATATTCTTTACAACCCTCCTGCCTACTGTCATGTGAACCTTAGGAAAGTGAAATTGCTAGTATATTCAAAAGGATCCTAGTCACTAAGTTTGATTTTTGTGTCTTGAAATTGTAGGCACCATGCAAGAAGGAAATTGTCATTCTATGACCTATATTATACTACACTGTTATAACTCTATTATTCCACTTTAACTGCTATCTCCTGTGGAACTCTGGGGCTTGTAGTTTAGTAAGGCCCAAGAGCTCTCTAGCTGAGAATTCTAAATGACCCTCCCTAAAGTGCAAATCCCAGAATCCCACAAGAGGACCTGTAGCAATAAAAGTGGAATAATAGTGCCATAACAATGGCCTGATACAGACAGCCAAAATAAAGCTGCTTCGAGTCACAGTGGAGGTATGGTGTTTCAATGATGCATGCATCCTAAAAGTCCAGAAACCACATCAAAGCCACATTCCAGTCTGGAGCGTGGCTTTGGTGCGACTTCTGGACTCTTAGGACGCATGCATCATTGAAACACCATACCTCCACTGTGACTCGAAGCAGCTTTAATTTGGCTGTCTGTAACAGGCCAATGTAGTATGATATTGTCTTCAGTGTGCCTGTTTGTCTTCTAAGAGCCAGTTATTTTATTAAAAGACAGCAAATGTCATACTGGAACATTGTGAGCTATTATTTAAAATTACGTATAAATGGGGAAAAACGTTGCATAGAAATACAAAATAATATGTTATAGGAACACGTATAAAAGCTTTGTTTACGGACACGTCAACTTGCATGAAGAAATGCCATTGAGCAGTGGTTACAGAAATTACATTTCAATCAATATGCTCTTTATTATTAATCTGTTTTTCTTTTATCTGAAGAGGCCGTAATAATACATTAGACAAATTATACTGTTTAAAAAAGTAATTTGAAGTAAAGGGGCATTTTAATCTTTGAATCATTTTTAGGGGCATGAGTAATTACATATTCTTTTGATGCTAATGCATGGATTTATGCTTGCCTCCTGGATTCATACATATTTTAGGGGCAAAGCTATTGTAACAAGTAGAGTTTTTCTCCACTGGAGAAAGGCATGATCCAGTTCTGCCTCATACATCGTTTACGTGTGATTGATATTCAAGATAAAATTCTTGCAGAAATAAGATATGAGCATTCTTATGCTTGGAAATGTTGAAAGTTTAGACTTAATTAATCCTAAAATTCATAATTGAAACCTGGTGAGGGACAATAATCTGATAACACTGTTTTAAGAAAGAGGTCAAATTGGCAATACCTTGTCTCAGAAATGGTAGAGAAAACAAACACAATAGTAGGTCCAACACTGTGGCCTTTCATTTCGTATGGCTGCTCATAGGCTTTTCCCACCAAGCCAACCTTCAAACTCTCTAGGTCTCAAGTCTTCACTTTAAATCAGGGATGGATACCCTGTGAGGCTCCAGTTGTTTAGGATTAAAATCCCAGCAGCTCTATCTAGCATAGCCAATGCTGATAGATAATAGGAGTTATCATCCAAGAAATCTGAAAGGCCACAAACTGCACATGTATTTATCTTGGTGGATTCTCCCAAGAGAGGGGAGACATTTAAACAGGGGGTTCAAAAACTTTGCCTCTTTCTTTGCTTCAAACCTCTCCTTTCCCCTCCAGCTTCTTGCTTCTATCTCCCCCTTAGGAAGCTTTTACATCTGTTGCCTCCCAAATTCCAGCCAATCCAGAGGATCTTTTTCTTTCTCCCTGCCAATTCTGATTTTGTTTGCCAAGATAATCACTTGTCTTTTGAACAATTAACCTTTTAACTGAAATGGAGTAGCATCAGGAGGGGGAAATGACAACCACAATGTGCAATGTCCTAAAAACAAAATAAAAGCCAAAAATGGAGGATTTTTCTATTCCTTCACATCATGCTTTCCAAAAGTCCATTGTTTATGTACCAGGCCAGAATGGTTAACAATTGAAACTCAAGTGGGAGGCCACCTCACGTCAAAATTAAACAACTGCAGAACAATTGACTCTGCCATGGGCAGCACAGTATTAAACCTTTCCCCTCAACTCTTGTTGCCATAGTATCTAAACAGAAAATGCTGCTTGGCATAGATGTTCAAGTTAGTGAATGACCTTGTAAACACAGGCTGTCCTGCCTGCCCACTGTGTCAAATTTGTTATGTACTTTGCAAATAAATATCACTCATATGCAATTCTGTCAGCCATTGCTCAGACCACAAAATAATGCAAATTGTTCAGCACTTATGTTGCATTAAAAACAAGCCCTATTGAATTCAGTCGGACTTACTTCTAAATAAATGTACACAGGACCAAGCTCCATATTTGATGTTTGTTTGGATTTGTTGTCCTATTGCTGTCATTCACTGATTTTGAGAGAGTACACAGGTGGCCACTTATGAGTATAGATGTCCCGTGAGATGAAAGCCATTTGAAAGAAGCCAAATCTTTATATTGGCAGTGACTGTTCTTGGTGCCTTTTTCAAGTGGGGAAGATTGCCAGATAATGTTAAATCTGCAATTGTTTGGCCTCTGCCTACCTGGATTTCAATTTGGCTCTAATACTGTGCTCAGGGCTTTGACAAGCAGCCTTCGGTTTCATGTTAATGATGGTAATTTCAGACTATGGACTGTATTCGATCTTTCAGAGGTAATATTGCATTCATCATAGTATATTGCTCAGGGTTTGGAAATGTTACTTTTATGGTTTATAACTCTAGGATTGCAGGTTGGCTGGAGATTTGGGGAGTTTTAGTCCAGAAAGTAATGTTGGGGATGTAATGTAATTATAGTACCTAAAAATGTTCAGTTATCTTTCTTTGTATTCTTCTTCATAGCAAGTAGATCCCAAAAGTTTTATGTTTACTTCTGGGTCCATAGGGAATTCTCATGTTGTCTCTCCTCTTAGTAAATATATGGAGGTATCCACCCCTCTTCACAAAAAAAGTTCACTGGAATACTAGAAACAACTGTGTTAAAGGCAGCTATTAACATGTACTTTTTAAATTTGCTGTGGTGCATTAGTACATAAGATTGTTCTAAAACAGATATAGCTGGAATTTCAGGGGGGGAAATAATCTGCTTATTAGAAAGGACACTTGTAGAGATTTTAAAACACATCAGATAAAACCTTTGTTGAGAAAACAAGAAATTACAGTTTTCTCTCAGCTACAGATATCCTGCAACAACTGCCAGGATGACCTCATTAAGATAGGTATCACCTCTCAGTATTGTGCTTTTTATGCTACATGGTCAAGGAAGTGGTTCTACTGTGTTGGAATTAGTAATAACACACACATACATAGTACATATGCATGAAATTTTCATACAGAGAATTTTCAATACAGAAATAAAAGGAACTGCTTTATTCTAGATCAGTATTGACTAAAAGGATTGCTTCAAGTTTTCAGGCAGAAATCTTCTTCATGCACAGTATGCACCTTGTCATACATTTTCTGTCCTTCCCAATGGCTTAGCTTAGGAAAAATGGATTTGTGGAATGTCTATGGAAAATAAAGGAAAGATGGATGGATTAAAAGAGGGAGGGAGGGAGGGAGGGAGGGAGGGATGTATAGATAGATACATAGATAGATGGTAGATATTTAAGAGAAGGGAGGTAAAGCAAATTATGACTTGTTTATATAGTATTAGTACAATTATACAAATTAATTCTGTTTATATTAGCCAGTATTTGCAGAAATTGTATTTCCTACAAGTGTGGTGCTTAAAACTGGACTGATGGCTAGGGATGTAAAGAATATTCTCCAAAATTTGAAAATTAGTAGAAATATGTCTAATTCGAAAATTTC
>NW_024806378.1:0-4050 GCF_019175285.1 Sceloporus undulatus | reverse complement strand
TATGAATTCCAACCTAATCGTTTGACACTTACTGTATGTGATATGAAAACAATTGTCCCACCACAAGTACTTTCTACTTTCATGGTTCCTCTTAAATGTATGTTTTCACAGACATCAAGCTCTCTCAATTTATGATTTTGTCTTCTATTTCTACCTCATAGACTTGCCTTTAGCACTTACAAAGGCAGCTGTTTTTTGTTTGTAACATATCCTCCTCCCCTTACCAATGCTAGATGCTATAGGGAATGGCACATGAACAGAAAGATGGGCCCCTAACAACACAGTACTGTACTCTACCTGCTTTCTTTTCCACATAATTACATCATATTTTTTACAAAACTTATTACATACAGTACTTTCCCATCACTATTCCACAAAAATACTGTACCCTCAGATATGATGCAGCCTTGGTTATTCAAATGTTGCCCTACATGTTCCAGAAGTGTTCATTGTTCTAAATGTATTTTTCTATAGCTATCTGCAATTTCACATTATAACACTTGCCAGGATTTTAAAGGAGATTTACAGAGACAGTTTGGAGATGCATTCCAAGGTTGAAAAACAATTATTTTTGTAACAAAGTGTCTAAAAGCAGCTTCTCAAGAGGACTAATGGTGAAAGAGAGGACAAGAAGCTGACAATACGCTCAGTTCTATTTACAGGAATGTATGTTTTTCCAGTTAACCTCTTGGGGAATGTTATAATAGGTTATTTATATAGATTGGCAAATTGTCAGTCAGTAAGATGGGCTTTGGTGTATTTTTTATTTTTGTCAGCATAGAATTGAATTGCTCTGCTATCAGTGATGTAGAAAAAACCAATAAAGTTTAGTGTGATATTGGGGTGCAAGCTGTGTGTGTGTGTGTGTGTGTGTGTGTGTTATGTTCAATTAATGCATTGCTTACCTGGAGGTTCAATACTATTAAGCATTGTCAATGGCCCTCAATCTCTTCCTATTGTCAGTACTACCCTCTATCAAATAAAGTATGCAGGTAATGTACCAAAGAAACATGATGATTGAGTGGTTCAAGTTTTTGATTTGTCATGTTGCAATATGTAATTCATTATAGACCTGTTCAGGTATTCAAAAGTGGGTTGACCTGAAAATCTGAGCATGCTAGTACCTCCTCCCAGGTTTTGTAGTCATTATATGGACAATGTGAATGAAGAATGTGAAGAGTCTTCACCATTTTGGAAGTTCTTCAAGCATTCTGAAACACTGAAAAAATCAGGATCTCAACTGTCAAAGCAAAAACTCCTCCAAACTGTAAAGCTCCATCTGAAGGAAATGGGGCTAGCCTGCTCCCTCTGCCCACACTCATATTTTCACATATTCCTGAATGCCTAAATAGAACTTATGTCTCAAATGCTACAGCAAGGGGTTCATAAGCTTATGCTCTTTCTTTGTGTCTGTAATTATATTCTCAGGCCTGTCTTTGATACCAATGTGTTGATGATCATCTCACAGTTACTCACAAGTTGATCACATTAGCTATCATCTCAGCTGTGCATCTACATTTGTCCTGTATATGACTCATAGCGCATAGCAGATATGTACCTCAGGGTTATTTCGATTTTAATTTAGATTGACTATTTTTAATTTATTAAATCTGCATGTACCACTTTGTTTACCTAAGCTGTATCTGTGTGCATGTGTGCTGTGTGTGCCTTCAAGTCATTTCCAACTTATGGCAACCCTAAGCTGACCCTATCATGGCATTTTCTTGGAAAGATTTGTTAAGAGAAGATTTGCCATTGCCTTCCCATGAGAGCATGTGATTTGCCCAAGGTCACCCAGTGGGTTTCATGGCCATAGTTTTCATTAATGACTTCGACATACTGATCACACTTCTGAAGCATTAGCTGTGTTGTACTTGTCTGTACCAAGTTTCATTGTGCTACTTTTCGATGGAAATTGTTGTTTAGCTTATTGTGTGCCTTCCAGTCATGTCCAATTTATGACTACATTAAGGCAAACTTTATATGGGGGTTTCTTGGCAATATTTGTTGAAAGGAAGGTTACCTTTGCCTTCCATTGAGGCTGAGAGAGTGTGACATGCCCAAAGTCACACAGTGGTTTTCCATGGCTGAACTGGGATTCAAACCCTGGTCTCCAGAGTCATTAATACTCAAACTGAAGATACTTGGCTCACATACTCTTTTACTACACCATTCTAGAATGTAATGTTTAATCATCAGCATTGCAGTGAATATAAATTGGAACAGGTCCAGAACAATAAATGTTATTTCAAAGAAAAAGAAGGAAGGAAGGAGAAAGAAGTGCATTATAAGATAAAATCCCTGCCACTGGCTGATTTTTGCCGACCTTCAATGCTAATCTAAAGAAGTTAGTGAAATAATAGCTACAATGAAATTGTGATGGAAATGCATGCATTAACACAATTTTCTCCAATTGAAGGAGGCTTGCCCTGAGGGAAAACAGTTCCATCTAATCAGGCTTTCCCCATCCCTGACATTTCATGTTGCTGGACTGGCTTTTTATGTTATTTTAATGAATAGCCAGTAGCTAATGTGAGCATTTGTTGGCGTAGTCATTGTTTACCACACCTTTTGAAGAGCTTTCTGTTTGTCTATCTCATCTGTTTTACACTGTTGATACTACAAAAAAATTGGGGGCATAAAATGTAGTAAGTAAAAATGTTTTAAAACCCTGCCTTAGAAAGCATTTCATTTATTATTTTTACAAGTTCCTAAATCTCTCGAATTAGCAATTTTGTTCACAGGAAGAATGAAGAAAAGGAGTAGGGGAAAAGTGCCCCCACCCCCCCAAAAAAACCTTCCACCCGAGCTTCAAATCTCCATTGATCTGGGACTTGAAACCTCATTAAACCTCATTAGCTGCTTTATCGCCAACTTTCCGCCCCAGAAATACAGAAAATATTTGTGCCACCAAGGGTTCATATACATTATACCTTACTTATACATTACTTATATGTTCTTATACATTACATTACATATCTACTGTTTTTATCTCTTATTCTTTCCTGTGACTTCCCTTTCCCACAACACTTGTAAATTACATTACTAGGCAGCAGTAAGAGTGGAAGTTATGTGTCTAGTTCAATCACATAAGCTAGATAAGATGTGACAACTTTGGGAAAGGTTACATTTAGATCTATGAAACAAGAAACAAAAGATCTGCCCCAGAGCTTGTTATTGTCAAAATTTTAGCTCTCCTCAAAGGCTTCAAAAAAGCCCCTTAGAGTAGGCACTTAATTTAATTCTAGTCTCTGGTAAAGTTTGCTGGCCTTCTTTTTCCAAAAAAGAAGAAGAAGAATGGGGGGAACAATATATTGCATGCTGTGCTATTTAAACAGTAACCTTTAAGCTGTTTAAAGGAGGAGAGTGCAAAGCACTGGATTAATCTGCTTACAGTCCATATGGACAGATGTTCCAAGGACGGTGGAGGAGTCACAGCTAACTTGCATTCAGATGACTCTTTCAATGAAAGATCTTCAGATCCCTTGATGAATCAAACTGGGTGGCATTTTCTTCCCAAAAATTTATCAGAGGATTAAAACTTCAGCATGTTTGAAGTTTAAGGCTTTCATGGCCAGCATCCATAGTTTTTGTGGGTTTTTCAGGCTATGTGGCCATGTTCTAAAAGAGTTTATTCCTGACGTTTCACCAACATCTGTGGCTGGCATCCTCTGAAGATGCCAGCCACAGATGCTGGTGAAACGTCAGGAATAAACTCTTCTAGAACATGGCCACATAGCCTGAAAAACCCACAAAAAACTATTCAACATGTTTACTCCATAAGAGAAGACTGTAGGAGCCATCCACTCTATATATTTATGTTGAGTGTAAAAGTGAGTGACTGTATTAAGAACTTGAAATTTTTACTTTGAGAGTTACAATTCTCAGAACCCCTCTCACTTTTACCAGAGGCTATGGTGCCTGTGGGATCTTGGGAGTTATAATCAGAAAAATAATTTGGACAAGCTTTGGTTTTCATCTGTTCCCCTTCATGCTGCAGCACCCTGTGTCACAGCCTAACCCTGGTTTCTCCTGGTAAGTAACCATGCT
>NW_024806377.1:0-4050 GCF_019175285.1 Sceloporus undulatus | reverse complement strand
AATTAAGTTTGAAATGCAAATTAAATTAGCATCAACACTCGTAATTAGCGGAAATGCTTGACTTGCCTTTTATTGTCATTCGGGAAATCTGCCAAAAACACTTCTCTAGATATTAATTGGGAGAGACAAAAATCACCTTTTAAAAGCAGGGCTTTTGAAACTAATATTTGTTTTAAAAAACTCTCATCAAGTTCTCAACGGACGAGAAGAAAAAGAAACACTCCCTTTTGCAGTGGGATCATCACCCTCCTAATCCATTGCTTGAAGGCTGACTATTTGGGGGGTGAGAATGGGAATCCCGGGTTTAGGCAGTACTGACCTCCCTCCTGAAAGCTCAAGAGGCTTTGCGTCTGATTGTATTTTTGGAAGGAGGTCAGAGAGAAGCCAAGGGAAAGCCGGGAAGGAGATCGCAAGTCCCTAAGGACTAAAAACATTGCCATGTATTTTAAATGCACAAAATCATCTTAACTGAAGGATGTAAAAAGAGTGAAAGAGAGCAGCATACACACAAAGTACAAATGAAGCAACCAGACTTTCCGAATTGGTCCTTCCACTACATGAGTCACTTCTGTATCTGGCTGGTTTTCTCTGTGAAAGATTGCTTGCTGTTTATTCTTGCTGATTATTTCCCGTTTATTCTTGGGATAATGGCAATTTAATCCTGACGTTGTGTGAAAATGCCAATTGCGTTTGCACATTTTTCCTGGGATAATCAATGTTCAAATCCCCCTCCTTTCCCCGTGTGATAAAGTCCCATGAGGAAACTAGTAAAGTTTGAGTCAGGATGAAGGTAAAAACTTCCCCCGTGATATGATTGTCTAGTTATGTCCAACCATTCGGTGCGATGATCATCTCCATTATTAAGCCGAAGGAGCCAGCGTTGCCAAAGATTAAACTTTGTAGTACTCTTAGCCTTTTGGTATTAAAACATTGAGTACTGCCGAAATTATCTTCCCCACTGCTAGACTATAAGAACTGTTTTTAATCTTATTTTTACCCATTTGTTTGCAGAAAAGCATTAACATCTACTTATCTTGGACTTCTGTGGAGTAATACATGAATAATCTGAACATGAGCTGTATAGAGATTTATAGTTCAAAGCCAGCACTTTGAATTCTGCCCAGAAATGAACTGGCAGCCAGTGATATTATTGCACCAGACTGGATGTTTCAAGGCTTGGTGCAGCTGGCACACAATCTTGAGCTGTGCCAATGCACTCCTAATATTCTTCTTGGCCGACTCTGTTGACACAGAGCCAGGGTGATCAAAGCATTGCCTGTGGGTTGCGTGCGGCTCCTCTGGGCTATTTGATCTTTCGGAGGAGGGGGATATAAATAATAATAACAACAACAATAATAATAATAATTCTAAAGAGGGCAATGGGACCTTCATGGCGAAGGCTGGAGCATCCAGATGAGCACTGCATTCTACATCATCAACCCCTAGCATTTTAACCAGATCTTCACTGTGCGCATGCAAATACATCGAGGTTTTGCACCTGATATTGTAACTTGAAGGTGTAATCCTTAATTTTGGTAGTTGTTGATGTCAGAACTATTAGCATTACATTCAGTGGAATGTGGGAATTACTATTTAGGAGTAACTTTGGCCTGGTACAGAGCACCCAAAAAGGACATTCAAACCAAAGTACGTGCCTCAGCCGTGAATGGGAACGGCTTGGCACCGGGCAACAAAATGGGGCAATTTTGAGGACACTTTGGTGTGCGGTAAAAATCATTTCCCACGGCCTCGCATGTCTCTAAGTGACCCTGAGCGTCCCCTTCCCGTACCCATAATGGAAGAAAAAATGTGTGCAATAAGGCCTAGGATCTAGGACTACAGGTATAGACAAGAGGGATGGGTCCAGGTTAGAGATGGAAAAAATATTCCGTATTCCTCATCTCCCAATCAGAAAACGGGTTTCCTGTGAGTCAGAAACTCCCATTGACAGGGATAATACAGTAGGAAGAATACAGTTCGAAGTTTGGCTCAGCTTTGCCAGAAGTGCAGTGGTGTAAGCAAGACCAGAAACTGAAGACAAGAAAAGAAAAGGAGGTCAAGGAAGAAGCTGCTGAGCAAGTGATAGAGATGACTTTGGCTTTGTTTCCTTGGAGGATGAGAAGTACAATGCCTACTCAGCCCCAGGTAATTCCAACCAGATGGCACCTGCGTAAGGAAGGTGCACATGGCATCCGTACACACTCTGTGACTTGACTATATTATAGACCAGAATAATTAGCAGTTTCGTTCTATATTTTTCTTTCGGTGTGCCTTTCGGTTTTCATCCCTCGTCCTCCCAAAGCAAATTCTTGGTGCTTTTCTCATGACATTTGGTTTCAGGGTTGGGAAGGGATTCATTTGGAATTTTACTGTATTTCAAATGTATTTTTACTGTTGTTATAACCCTCCCGGATTCCCTGTGATTGGGTGGGCTATAAATAAATCATTTATTATTATTATTATTATTATTATTATTATTATTATTATTATTATTATTATGTCTTTTTCTGGATGTTGCCGAAGGAGATATTCACTCCCTCCTTGTGGGCAATGTCCAAATATTTCCCAATGGTTGAATCTTGAACCTTTGGTATAGATTTTTATGGTCAGTTTTATAACTACGTCTCATTTTTAGGTCCTGTACTTCTAATGTACTTATATTGTTTTACATTTATATGACATCCATATGGTACTCTATATACATTTCAGATGCTGTGTTATTACATTTTAGCTCTTTTCTAATTGCTATAGAATTTCTATAGGATTTTATAGTGTGTTTTACTTATTTTAGTGTTAATTTGTGTTACTTTGAAATGGCCTAAGGACTAATCAAAAAACATTTCTCTTGTAATAATAATAATGATGATGATAATAATAATGATAATAATCTTTTATTTATATCCAGCCTACTCCGATGAGGACCGGGGCAATTTACAGTAAAACAGTCAAAACATAGTAAAATAACAATATACAATAGTCTCAAGTTCTATCTTCCCTCCTTAAAATTAACAATTTAATCACACACACACGCACACACACACACACACACACACAGACATATAGACATATAGATATAGATATCTGGCTTTATTTCACGAACAAAGATTCAGGAAGGACTCATCCCATGCTTTCTACAAGCACATTGATGACTAAAAAGCCAATTTGACATAAACAGGTCCGGTTGCAGAAAGCACAGCAGAAAGTCTCCTTGGGTGGTGTTTCTGGGATGTGGTTCTTTGTGCGTTGTCGTTTCTCTTCGAGACTCGTTCGGCGTGAGCTTTCAAAAAAGGCTGCAGCATTGTGGATAGTGCGTCTCCATGCCTCCCGGTGTGAGGCCAGGGTGGACCATTGTTGGTGATTAATTTGGCCTGAGATGATGTTTCAGGGAGTCCTTGTATCTCTTCTTTGGAGTGCCTGTCGCTGGGCCACGCGTCACCCCAGCTGGGGTGGGTGGACCCATGGGTTCCATGTTATACTGTCACTGACTCCAGAGGGATGCTTCAGTAAACTTTAATGTAACTCAAACAGGCGCAAAGGCAACAATAACAAGGCTGGTTACCTCACCGCCAACAAATAGCTTGTAGCCTAGGGTCCAACCTGCAGGGATAGTCGCCGCTCCTTGTTCAGTCCTCTCCCAGGAACTCCCAGGCCCCAGGCTGCTCTTCCCCAAGGTTAACTTCCCGCCCGATGCGGCTTCGAAGGCCTCTCTCTGGTGGCCAGCACCGGCCTCAAATATCCCACAGCAACCGAGGACCGGGGTTAATTACTACCCGGGCCTGGTACCGCTCTGGGTCTTCCCTTGTTGGGTGTACTAAAGAGGCCCACAGACTCTCCACCGGGCCACGCTGGTCTCCACCCCGACCGACCGAGCCACCTCGGCCTCGAAAGTATTGCCGGTTAATCTAGGCAGCGAGGGTATCCCGGACCCGAGCCTCAGTCTTGGCCTCGTGTCCTGTTTCTCTCTCTTCTTCCGGCATCCAGACCCTTCCGCGTTCCTCCTTGCTTCCCCCCATGGCTTCCACCGTTTCCCCTTTTTTATCCCCGGACCCC
>NW_024806376.1:0-4051 GCF_019175285.1 Sceloporus undulatus | reverse complement strand
ATTATTATTATTATTATTATTATTATTATTATTATTATTATTATTATATCCAGATATTTGACTGTGAGTTGTAATGTGCATGCACCATATACACATATCTGGCTGTTTGTCTGCATTAGTACCAGCATACTAATCCTATTTTAAAACAATAACACCTCCTCTGTCTCTCTCTCTGTCTCTCATTTTTACATTCATCATATATATCTTATATGTTAAGGGAGGAACAGTTGCACCATAATGCACTTAGCAGCTGGCACTCTAATAGTCCTCATCATAGCTGAAGCTGGTTCCAAAAATATGTGTTATGATGGGAAAAGCATATGATGGTATGAGGCCTGCTTCATTTAAAGTGTGCAGAGATTTAATATTGTAATTTCCTAAAGGAAAAGAGCACAAGTTTTTTAGTGGGAGAAAGAGCTTAGATTATACCCACCAAAAATGTCTTCCAGTAAAATGCATGCGTTGAATCCAGATTTAGCTATGCATATGTTGGACAGATCTGTTTAATGCAATGGTACAAGTTAAGCCCCATGAATCTGTGAATGTGTCCTCCAAATCTGACCAAGGCTGCTGCTGCACTGTATAAATAAAGCAGTTTGACACCACTTTAATGTCTGTTGCTCAAAGTAATTAAGAATTCTAGGATTTGTGGTAGAACTGTCTGACAGGGAAGGCTAAATATCTCACAAAAGTACAAATACCAGAACATTGAGCCATAGAAGTTAGAGATGTATCAAACTGCATTGTTTTTGCCATGTGGCAGCAGTCCAAGTCTAGGTCCAGTCTCATAAATGTTACCATGGCTTGTACAAGCACTTTTATCTACCTACAGGGAAGCATAGGAAATCCTTAAAAACACTGTATTTTCTGGCGTATAAGACTACTTTTTAACCCAGGAAAATCTTCTCAAAAGTTGGGGGTCGTCTAATATGCCGGGTGTCGTATTATAGGGCTGGCGCCGAAACTTCCAAGCTGGACTGGAGAATCTGCGGTTGCCGCATATGGTGCTCAAAAATGGCCTGGCCACATCCCCACCATATGCCGTAACCGTATGAAAGCAGCAAGGGTGGTGCTGTACAAGTATGGTAGAAGAAAATCCATTCACCAGGATTCGTGGAAAGAAGTGACTTAAAACAGTCCTGAGGACGAGGTGAGGGGGCACCTCACCGGAAAGGTGTAAGTGAAGGGCGGAGCAAGCTGCAGGCATTCAGGACGCCTGGGGTATGGAAAAAAGAGCCATGTTTGGAGACAGGGAGGGCTGGACAGGCAGGGAGAGTTGACCAATCCAAGCAAGCTTTGTATACAACAAGTTTTCCTGCTAAGTACCTGCATGTCATAAGCATTTGAATTAAAATTACCATATTGAAATCAAATCTGATATTTTATTAATTTATATTTGGTGTGTGTTGGAAGAGGGGTAGTCTTATACGGTGAGTATATCCCAAACTCTATATTTTAACTGGAAAAGTTGGGGGTCGTCTTATACGCCCAGTCATCTTATATGCCGGAAAATATGGTATTTTAGGTTTAGTCTGTTAGTTTGTTAGAGAAATCAGAAACATTTACAAAATCCGATTATGAATGCAAATCTTTGTAGGTGAATCCACATCTGGTGCCCTTTGAAGAAACACAGCACAAATCTGAAACCATTTTATTCTTATTCTCCTGCTTTAACAGTACTTGATCTAATAAATAAGAAGCACAATCCATGTAGCAATGAAACTAAATGGTGGGGTTTTGTGGGGGTTTGGGGCTATGTGGCCATGTTCTAGAAGAGTTTGTTTCTGACGTTTTGCCAGCATCTGTGGCTGGCACCTTCAGGGTTTCTCTGAAGATGTCAGCTACAGATGCTGGCAAAATGTCAGAAACAAACTCTTCTAGAACATGGCCACATAGCTCAAAAACCCCACAAAAAAGTATGGATGCTGGCCATGAAAGTCTTCTAGATTGTGTTTTGACTCATATATTCAGAAGGAATCTGCTCCCTCCAAGAGTTTTGGCATAGAAAACAAGCTAGCAAGCATAGTAAATTCAGTCTGGCCATTGAACAATGTATCTGTTACCTTAACAGACACTCTTAAAGGTACATATGAGACCTTGCCAAAAATATCCATCACTGAGTGATACTCTATCACTGGTGGTTCCAGCAGTGTTCCCAAATCCCTAAGTCCCTGAAATCTAGAAATGGTTTGCAAGAACTGCAATAATCTCTTGGTTACCCTCATACACTTTATGTGAAGGCCATTGGCATCGCTAGGGAGGCGCAGAGGAGAGGGTTCAGAACACTTCAGAAGGGGGGTTCCTTCCAATATGGAGTGTAATACTGCCCCTTTTCATGGGTAAAATAGGACTTCCAGAGACTGAAGGTCCTGAGACAAACCAGACTGAATGTTCTGGGAAGAACCCAGCTGGAGGCAAGAAGACCAGAATGTATGCTGTTGGCATGCCATGGTGAACCTCTAGAGGCCTCTGTCATCACCAAATGACACCTGGTACTCTTTCAGGACTTCTGAACAAGGCGGGTAGACTGGAAAAACCTGGTACACAAATAGTCTCTTTTGGTGCCCACTCCACCAGCCATTGGTAGCAATTAGACTGGAGCCTTTCTCTTCTGGAGTATCTCAGTCTCCTCCTGAGGGACCATTGGCATGGCTGCTCTGAGTCTAGGGGGTGACTGCATGAGCTGCCACACTGGGGGGGCATCAACCCACTGTTGAAGGCATCCCATTCTGGCCAGGGTTTGAGCAGTGGAGTCATAAATGGGGTGCAGGGAGTGTCCAACAGAGAACTGGCTGGGCCTCCTCCTGCACCCCTCGCTGCCACCACAAGTAAAAACATCATGGTGTACAGAAGGAGAAGGCCTCCAACTAGCTGCCACCGCATCCTCCTCCTCATAAATAGGACAATCCAGTGGCATTGAGGGAGAGATCCAGTCATGCCAGCCCCTGAAGCCCCACCCTCTGGAGTCCCGTCCTCCACACTGGGTGACACCCCAGGCAGGGATGCCACTGGGTTGGAGAGAGGCTACTGGCCATAAGGGATCATTGGCCTTCTCCCACTGAAAATGTTGTCATCTGTAGCTCTAACGTATCAGTTTGAGAAAATTTGGTTGTTTAATAATGCAGAAAAAACAATATGTGTGCATAGGGCAATGTTGGCCACAAACTGCTAACAGATAAAGCTAACAGCTGGATGGATTATACACCAGAGAGATAGGTTGCTCTTCTGCTTCCAGCTCAGACAAACTGAAATTGTAAATATTTCATACACAAGAGAGACACGGGCCGAGTGTTCCAGTTTATTAACTGTGAAGTGGCTTGCCTGCCACGCTGATTCCTGAATGTCACAGGATTGCTACAGACAGACCTGTCTATTTTCTTTCACCTTAGATTTGCCATACTTTCTGGTGTTGAATCAAAATGCTTTCCTTGCTTATAAGAATTGTGAGTGAAAAAAAGAATTAATGTTTTCCAAACTTGCTATCAAATCTTCTCACTTCCCTCTTCCTAGTGAACCTCAGCAACCTTTCTGCTTGTTTACTACTAGAGATTTTTCAAAATAAAAAGAAAGCTGATGACCTAAGAAGCGTGACTGTAAGCGAAATTGCTCTGTTCATATTGCTGTTATGTACCATTTTTGATGAAATGGCTGACTGCTAAATCAACAATAGACTAAACCCATAGTACATTCTTTTTTATTGCTCTGAGACTTTCCATACGACTTCAGAATAACCAAGCAAGGATTAGTACATGGCTTCATGCCATTAGAAAATTGAACTGGATTTGTTGGGTTTTGTGTTTGTTTTTTAAAAGCTTCACTAACTTGGCCATTCCAAATGATTAAAAGAATGATCCAACTTTTCTGGCGGGGAATCTTATATGTCTTTGAGTATTCAGACATAAATTTGTGGTGTAAGAAGGAAGATGTAAGTTCACAGAATACTGTTAGTGATCCTTTATGATTTTCCAAATACAATAAATTTGCACCCCACATAGATCTGGTGTCCATGGGATTAGGTATGCAAGATATAAGATACTTTGCTCCTGCTTTT
>NW_024806375.1:0-4051 GCF_019175285.1 Sceloporus undulatus | reverse complement strand
ATTTATTTTATTACAAAGATATACAACGACATAACATTAATACAGTCTTTTACATCCAACAACACATATACACAGATCTATAAAACTAAACTTGATAAACAAAGATTAAATCATTCATTTATTTGTAATCTTTATCATCTTCCCAAGCGGCGTCTAAACTTTTCTACTTTCAGTTTATTCTAGTTTCCTATCTTTTTTTTTTCTTTCTTCAACAAAAATTAATTATAAGCAATGAAAAACATGTCTCTATTTAGATTCGGGATAATTGTTTCCCATTTCCTAATTTTCCTCTAATAATGATTTATAATATGTTTTATTTCTAACCATTTCTATTAATTTTTCTTGTATTTTATTTCATTGTATATTATACTTTGCATCTCTTCCATTCCTAGTTTTCTCTTTATATATATATTTTAATACAAGACCAATCTTTCTCTATATTTTTGATGTCTTCTACATGTTATCTTTCATACAGGTAGTCAGTATATCCATTTCCATGGCCTCATATAGTTTACTGAACCATTCCTCCTCTGTTGGTATTATCGAATTTTTCCACTGTTTTGCATATACAATTCTTGCAGTTGTTACCATATATAATATAGCACTAAGCGTTTCCTTTCTTGATGTACTTTTGTGTTCAGTACAGAGGTCATATTTAATACAAAAAAAGCGGGTCCCAAGGGATCACAATCTTAAAGATCTCTGTCATCGCAATATGTATCCGTTGCCAATATTTCTCTGCTTCCTTACATTTCCAGCATATGTGGAAATAGCTTGCATCGTTTTTTTGGCATTTCCAACATGAAGCCTTCCCTACTTTGTATATTGCAGTTAATTTTTTAAGAGACATATGCCAATGATGGAACATTTTGAAAATATTCTCTCTGTAGTTTTGGCATAATGTAAACTTATAGCTGTCTTTCGAGGTCTTTTCCCATTTTTCTAATTCTATAGTTCTTCCTATCTCAGAGGCCCATTTCAACATAGTATCTTTGATCGTGTCCTGTTCCAAATCCCTATTTATCAATAGTTCATAATACTTTGAAATATGTCTTGCTTTTCCATCAAATATGATTTCATCAAGTTCCATATTTTGTCTATTAATTCCAATGTTTTTTACATCTACTTTAAGACCTTCTGAACGATGTCTATAGAGATACCAATACTTCAGAATGTTTTCATCTTTCAGTTGTTCTAGTGGTTTTATCTCTCCTTCTTAATTCACAATATCTCTGTACGTTATCCATCTGGCCGTGTTATAGGACTTAGTTCTTTGGAAAAGAGCCTCTTGTGGCGAAACCTATAATGGTATTTTATAACAGAACATATCTTTTATTTTAGTCCATGCCTTTAGTAAAGAGTTTCTTACAAAATGATGCGTAAAGTTTTTGCTGGTTGGCAGTTTATTGTACCATAAAAAGGCGTGGTATCCAAACTTTAATTGCATCAAGAGTCTTTCATTATTTAGTCTGATCTGAACTTCTAACCAGCATAGGCAAGCTGCTAGATAATACAGTTTTAGATTAGACAGGTTTTATCTGTTAAAATCTTCCATTTGATTCTTGATTTGTGCCCACAACATAGAAATTTGGATCTCTCTTTCTGCCACGTTTCTATTTGTGATATCTGGGATATCACAGGTAAATTTTGAAATAAAAAATTGAATCTGGGCAAGATATTCATTTTTATTAATGCCACTTTTCCAAAGAAAGATAAATGCAGCTTTGCCCATTTCTCCAGATTGCTCTTTATTTCTTTAAATGTTGCAATATAGTTGTTATGGAATAGATCAATGTTTCTCGCAGTTATAATGATTCCTAGATATTTGACCCTCTTTTCCACTCTATATCCTGATTTTTCTTGTAATATTTTTTCTTCATCCTTTAGTATGTTTTTGGTTATCATTATCGTTTTTTCCTTGTTTATTTTAAAGCCTGAGTATAGACCATATTCTTGTATGGTATTATTAAGCTACTGTCCATTTATAATTTGTGGATTAATTCCACCCCAATTTAAGGCAGTTACAAGGCTGAGTTCCTGATCTCAAAGTCTTTTTTAAGAGCCTCTAGCTGCCTCCTTTTCCTTTTTAATGGCAGACAGGCTTCCTCCTGATTTTCCGTCCCACACAAAACGAAAGTAAAACATTTGAGTCTCCTCTTGAGATAATAATGTTGTTGTTTTTTACCTTCTTGTGTTCCTTGTATCTTCTTGTTACGGATCCACCTCAGAGAACCAACATTTCTTTCTTTGGGAGCTTTCTTTTAAACTGCAATTATCCATTTCTGAGCGATCAGAAGACTTAGGCAGTTCCTATTCGGCCATTGCTCAGGATTATAATTGGATCCTATTGCCTTGCTTATTATTAAATAATAATAACAATAATAATAATTTTATTTATTTATATCCCGCTTCTAAAAACAGATTAACGCAGTGAACAGTAAAATATTGGTAAATCACAACTTGTCATTGTTGTGTCGCAAACCAATTCCTCCCATCCACAATAAAATACAATTACATTCTTAAACAATTATTAAAGCAATTATTAATAATAATAGGGGTGAGACAGTTAGAGCAGTTGTTGAAATGTTTATTAAATCAATAGGAGATTGCTGGGATGTTAATCTGGAAACGTCTGCCAGAATAAAAATGTCTTGATGGCCTTTTTAAAGCTTTAAAAACTGGTAATATGTCAGATCTCATCCGGGAGGCTATTCCATAACTTGGGAGCGGCAGAAGAAAAGGTCCTCTGGGTAACTGCAGAGAGCCTTGTTTTTAATACTAAGGTTTTACTAGAGGTCCTCAATGTGTGAGGGAGATTATATGGGAGAAGGCGATCCCATAAGTGAGCTGAAAGGCTTTAAGGGTTATAACCAAGACCTTGGACTGTCCCAGAGATTACTAGGCAGCCAGGAAGAGACTTTAGTATAGATGTGATATAGTCAGCTCTAGATTTTCCCGTGACCACTCTGGCTGCCATATTTTGAATGAGTTGAAGTTTCCAGACTAACTGCAAGGGTAACCCTATGTAGAGCGCATTACAGAAGTCAAGATGTGAGCTTACTGGCCGAGACTTCCAGGTTGAACGGCAGCCCATCGGACGCAATCTCAGGGAGCTCCTGAGAAACCGTCCTCACTCGCTGGTGTTTTCCGAGCTCGTTATCTCCAACACGAAGCAGGGAAAAACCCCAGACAAGGCATTGCCTGGGTGAAGAGGCTTCGCAAACCTTCAAGTGCTTCAACCTGACTGGGGGTCTTTTGTCCCCCGAGACCTGAGCAGGAAGAAGCAAGGGAGGTAAGAAGAGTTGGTACCAGCAAGGGAGCCTTTTCAGGCACAAGAGCTGCCACCAATTTATTTTTAGAAGATAGGACAAGAGCATAACTTGTGGATATAACCTGTTTGCTACTTGTGTTTAAAACAAAGAAGATATCTTGTTTAAAAACCTTCTATAGGAAAAAAGAGAAAGAGCTAAGTCAGTGACAACAGGAGGATAAACGGACTCTATATTTATTTACTTATTATTAATTTAAAGCCTGTCTCCGAATTTGGTAATGGACATTAGAGAACAAATTAACCTTGGCTGAAGAAACAAATTCAAAGCAGGCAAGACAGACTTCAAAACAAAATAAGACTTAAGATAAAACCCAACTTAATTTGGTTGTTGTAAAACTAACTCCAAGCGTCTTTATCTCAAAACTAACTCAAACAAAGGACGGAGGCCGAGGGAGTAAAGGAACTGAGCTCACAGTTGAAAACAATCATTAATTGAAAGCAGCTGTAAGAGGCAGGCAGCTGACAAGAAGCAAAGTAAAACTTTTAGGAAAGAAAGAAGGTGACTAAGTTGAAGAAGAAGGGAAAAGATAAGAAAGCAGGAAAAGAAATAACAAAAAAAGACCCAGAGAAAGAAAGAGAAACATAATCAAAATGAATACTAAGAGGGCAAAAGACTTAAATCAGCAAAGAAGAAACTCGGCAGAGATTAACCCAAAAACCTCAGAACAAACATCATTATTAGAGGAATTAAAAGCCTTATACACTGACACGAAAGAGGAC
>NW_024806374.1:0-4052 GCF_019175285.1 Sceloporus undulatus | reverse complement strand
TTAAAGGTTGTAACTTCCTTCCTTCCTTGCCATTTTTCAGAATTGGAAGAAATTTGCATGCATTGTTGGTTCATCGGGAAGGGATTATGTCTCAGACAAATGGATTTTTGTGTTGTGTGCGCACTGTCTTGGATCTCATAGTGGGAGAAAGATAAGAAATAAAATAAATCATTAGACAAATAGCAATCATTTGAAAAGAACATGAGCCCGTAACAGATGCAGCAGTAGTGACCCTGGAAGAGATAGTTGATATGGTTCTCCAGGGAAGCTATATACTGGACAAAGACTCTACAACAGGAGTGGACAAAATGTGGTGTGTAGGCTGCATGTGGATGCTGGACCAGAGATTTGTGGTCTTCTACTACTTTTCAAACCCCCCACCCATTTTTTAAAAATGGCATGATTTTCAGATAATCATGGCTTCAGAACTATGCAATAAGCCCCACCAAAATGTTTGCAAACACAAAATATTCCCACTCTCTAAAGCACTTCAGAATCCAGTACTGCCCACAAATACCCCCCCCCCTTTCCTCTGTAATTCCTCACAAAATGGCAACAAGGAGGGATATCTCACCACTTTCTGTTGGCATTTTGAGAGTGACTGCAGAGGAAAGTGAAGGTATTTGGGCAAGGGCCTCTTGGAATGGGGAATGGCTCCTGGCTCCCACACAATTGTCCATCCCTGTTCTGCATGCACAGTATTTAAAAAAAGATCCACAAAAACGACATTGTTTCATGTGGGAAGGCAGGAAGAATCATCAATTACTACACCATCAAGCTTGTTTAGTCCATTACATTGTTTAATTTTGCATATCATCTTGAGTAGAATTAATGATCAGTTGGACAATTGGCTTTAAGCATGACTCAATTCATAATGATATTTTTTCTGTCATCCTGAACAACCAAGAGCAACAGACCTTTACTTTCTGACTACACAGCTCACAGAGTGTTAGAAATACAGCTGAATGTAGCTGAGTGTATGGAAAACTGTATGGGAAACACCAACATAGATTCAATGTTTGTATAGGGCTGACCCAAGACACTTTGAAACCTGACATGACAGCATGGTGACAAGTCAACCTTCCAGTAAGAAAACTGGGAACTGAATCTTACTTCGACATTGGTGATGGGATATTTTCCATTATACCTGAAGGCAGCAGAGTAGCTTGGGCAAATCAAACTACATTCAGCATACTGGTTATGACCTATAAAGCCCTGTATAATTTGGGTCCAGACTTTCTGAATGACTGTATCCTGCCCAAGTGTTTTTTTAGTCCTACCACCATGAAAAGCACATTTGGTGAAGACACAAGAGAGGGCCTTCATGGTGTCTGCTCCTCTGCTTTGCAATCCCACTCCGCACGTAGACTCCTCTCTGTTTTCTCTTCCTGCTGGCAAGCACACATCTTTTGGTTTACCCAGCCCACTTAACTGTTAACTTGAAGAAAATTATTTAATTGCTAATTAGCTTACTTGCTGTTCACCGCTATGATCTTTGGAATAGCGGTATATAAATAAAACAAATTATTATTATTATTATTATTATTATTATTATTATTAATTAGAGGGTGTGGTGTTTTATCACCATTATTATGCTTGAACTGCCTTTTTAATTATTTCAGATTAATGTTTAGCATGAATTTCATTTGGTTTTTTTTTAAAGATTGCACTATCTATTGTTTTAGATGTATTTTTTTTAAAATTTACATTGGCAGGTTACATACCGCCGAGAAGCAGTGCTGTCCTGCCACCGCCGCCGCTTGCAGCGTCCGGGAGCCACAGCTGCCACACCGCGGGGCTCCCGGATGCTCAGAGGAAGGAGCGCGAAAATCACGCTCCTTCTTGGGTCCCGGAAGAGGTGCTGCAAGTGCCAAAGGGCGCACTCGTGGCATCACTTCCGGTGCACCAAGTGCAGACGCAGAGTGTCCGTTATGTCAATATGGCGGTGGCCATGTGGAATGGCTGCCGCCATATTGTATGTATTGAATATGTATTAGGGTTAGGGGGGTGCGGAAGCACTGCCCCTTCCTAACCCTAATACGTATTCAATATGTATTTTTAGCGGTCTATAACCCGCCATTGTAAGCTGCCTTGGGATCTATATTGGGGAAAAGTCAGAATATTATTTATTTAATTAATTAAACAAACACATATGATGCTGTCCTCCAGTATTTTGCTGCCAACACCTCTCTCAATCCCTGACACCTAAAACAGAAACTACACTCTTTCTTATGGTAGGGCCAGCCTTGTATTTGTAGGTACCATCATTCACACTTTCCTAAATCATCTTCATTCTACCCTTTAATTTACCCTCTATATCACTGTAATCTCTTCATGTTGCTGAAAACCTTGCTTTCTACTAAGATTAATTTCTGACATTTCTTGTGACATCTGGCCTTCTAATGCTGTCAGAATGATATTCAAAGACTTGTGTACCGTCATTCTCTATGTTGCTGAAAAATAGTATGAAGGAATCAAATCAGGGCATTTGTATTTACGTTTAGCAATGAAACAAATCCATGTGACACTTTGAAGAACATCATAAGAGCCATACGGGACCAGATTAAAGGCTGATGTACTTGACCATTCTTTTCCCACAGTGGCCTATGAAAAGTCAATAAAACAGGAGATGTTTCTTCTGTCAGTACCCTGCCTGGGGTTTCAAGATCATCCATTGGTGGCTGAGATTCTACATTAAGTTTGTGTAGCTTAAATCACCTCATGCAGAGTTATTCTTCTTTGGTCAGATCTCACTTGGAGTTCTGTGTCCAGTTCCGGGCACCACAATTCAAGACGGCTGTGGACAAGCTGAATCATATCCAGAGGAGGGTGACTAAAATGGTGAAAAGTCTGGAGAGCATGCCCTATGAGGAGTGGCTTAGGGAGCTGATATGTTTAGCCTGCAGAAGAGAAGGTTAAGGGGTGACATGATAGCCATGTTTAAATATTTGAAGGGATGTCATATTGAGGATGGAGCAAGCTTGTTTTCTGGATTAATGGATTCAGAATACAGGAAAAGAGATTCCTCCTAATCTTTATGAAGAATTTCTTGATGGTAAGAGCTGTTTGACAGCAGAACACATTGTCTGGGAGTGTGGTGGAATCTCCTTCTATGGAGGTTTATAAACAGAGGCTGGATGGCCATCTGTCAGGGGTGCTTTGATTGTGTATTCCTGGGGTTGGACTGGATGTCTCTTGTGGTCTCTTCTGACTCTATGATTCTTCATTAATTGTACCACACAACCAATGTGTTAAATGGCAACATTATGCAGCTGAACCAATACACCAAATGTGAAACCAAATAGCCAACTTAAAAAAAAAAATCAAATTTCACTAATTATGGTTGAGGAGATGGAAACCAAAATAAGATTTACAAAACAAAAATATTTTGAACTGGGAAATAAGCCAGGAAAATGGCTAGCATGGAAACTGAAAAATAAGAGAGAACAGAATACAATCTGGAAAATTAAGGAAGGAGGAAAGATTCTTGTAGAACAAAATCAAATCAAGAAAGCATTCCAAAATTATTATGAAAAGCTCTTTTCTAAAAAAGATAATAAAAAAGAAGATGTGGATAAATTTCTAAAGAAGGAGAAAATAGATCAAATTAATGAAACAGAAAAGGAAGGATTAAACAAAGAGATAACCACAAAAGAGATCTGGGATATGATCAATAAGATGAAAAAAGGGAAAACACCTGGCCCAGACGGTTTATCAGCCATCTATTACCAAAAATTAGGAGAAAAATTAGTTGGACCACTACAAATAGTGATGAATGAAATTTTACATAAGGAAATACCAGAATTGTGGAAGTTATCATACATAACCTTAATCCCAAAACAAGATAAAGATTTAGAAGATGTAAAAAATTATAGGCCAATCTCCTTATTAAATTTAGATTACAAAATTTTCACAGGGATATTAGCAGAAAGACTAAAAAGAATCTTATGTAATTGGATTAATCAGGATCAATCGGGCTTTCTACCAAAAAGACAAATAAAAGATAACATTTGGAATATTATAGATATAATTGAATACTTTGAAAAAAGGAG
>NW_024806373.1:0-4052 GCF_019175285.1 Sceloporus undulatus | reverse complement strand
GCTTTACAATACCATTTAGAATATACTGTGGCCCTTTAAGACATTTTTTGGACTTCAATTCCCAGAAGCCTCGGCTATGTTGGCACAATAGCCTGGGATTCTGGGAACTGAAGTCCAAAAGCACAGTTAAAGGGCACAGCTTTGGGGAATTACTTAGAACAATAAGAAAAAGGGAATTCTGATTTCCTGTAAAAGGAAGCTAATTGTACTATATGCAGATATTATGTGCCAAAATTATGGGAAGATTTTGTTGTGTTTTATAGCAATAAAGCAACTTTAAAAACCAAACACAACACATCCTTTGCAGGATAGGAAGGCAGTCCCAAGCACACATCTATCCGGGCCTTTCATTGATTTCAATAGCCTTAGTTTGAGGACCATTTATGCATTGTAAATGAGATTGCAGAGCGTCAGCCTTTTCAGAGCCATTTGCTCTGGATTTTTTTGCCAAGCATGAACTGCAAGAAAGACTCTTCCTTCGAAAGGCTACAGAAAGACTGCAGAGAAAGGCTGCAACAGCTTCCCTGGTGGTCTAGTGGTTAGGATTCGGCGCTCTCACCGCCGCGGCCCGGGTTCGATTCCCGGTCAGGGAAAAGAGGCTTTTTGTTTGAAGATTTGGAGCTTCAAAATAACTTCAGTCCAGCTCCAAAACAGTTCTTCCTTTCCTTTGCATCTGAAGATATTCTGCACAGCCTTTTGGTTTTCTGAACTGTGCACTTTCAAGCTGCCTTTACACTTCAGAAGATAAATTGCACTAAAAATGGTATAAAAGAAGCAAAATTTAATATGGGAATATATATATATATATATATGTGTGTGTGTGTGTGTGTGTGTGTACCGTATACAGTATATATATATTTCTTCTTTGTGGTCTCTGCAAATCATACAAATGGGTTGTACTGCGCCTGCAGAGTGCTGCTCAGAAAACTTCTAGAATCACTGGGCAACTAACAAATGTAACACACACACACACATATATATACACACACACACACTCCCATATTTGTTCCTATATATATACATATATATGATATATATTTCTCTCTCTCTCTCTCTCTCTCTCTCTCTCTCTATATATATATATATATATATATACATACACACACACACACACACACACACAGAGAGAGAGAGAGAGGGGATACATATTTTAGTTCTGCGCTTTGCTTCTTTTATCAAAAGCAGTGGTAGCTGAGGGCCTGCAGGCTGGCCTGTCAATGAGTCTTATCTGGATTTTAGTTTGAACTTTAAATGATCCATCTAGGGTCCTGAAACCATTTGAGGGATACAATGCAGCACCTTGGGTAGCTCCTTAAAAGTTCAGTTTAAAATCCAGAGTGGATTTCTAGGATAGAGTTCGGTGTTTGGGTGGATTTACCATCAGCTGTTAGGTGCTCTTGGGGGTTCCTCTTGCTACTGATCCAAAATGACAGGGAGGGGTTTCAGATTGCTACTGATCCAAATACATTGTGCAGCTATTCCATCTTCCCTTCTTTACCAAACTTTCTTTGGTAAGAAAAAAGAAGAAGTAATGGGAGGACATGGAGGCACTTACTGTTACGTTTGGACCTTACTGTCTTTGCTGTGCATGGTGACATCCGTAGTCACTCATTGACTGGAGTGTTACTAAAGATACACCCATGCATACTGAAAGTAAAATTTAGCACTCACACATACCTCGTTGTTGTTGTGCGCTTTCAAGTTGTTCCTGACTTATGGTGATTCTAAGGTGAACCTATCACGGGATTTTCTGGGGCTGAGAAAGTGTGACTCACCCAAAGTCACTCAGTGGGTTTCTACAGCCAAGCAGGGACGTGAATCCTCACCTCCAGAGCTGTAGTCCAACGCTCATTCCACTACGTCACACTGGCTCTCCACACGCATACCTTCCCCTTCCATTTAACCTTCCCATCTCCATGTCTTTGATTCCAATTTTACTCCGCATTCCTTTCTTGGTTTTTTAAAATATATTTTGCATCATTTGATTTATGTGAAATGTTATTTCATGTCGACTTTGCTTCTAATTTTTATAGAGGCATGGTGATTTCGGATATTTTCAGAAAGGAAACACAAGGCGTCTTTCCATGTGCAGTTTAGAGACATTCAAAAGACACCACAGTAAAAAAGGTGAGTCTGTTGTACATCATGCCCTTATCATCAGCAGTAAGTAATACATTTATTCAGATAAGCAATCTGCAATTCAGATAAGCAATTAATTTATCAATGGCAGCAGCTGTAAAACATATGGTGAAAGTGCGAAAAGACTAGGTAAGGCCCTTCACAGACCTTTTAAAAACTTTCAGAGAACTTCAAATGCAAAATCTGTCTGTTGTGAAAGAAGGGCTTGCTGAGCAATACTATCTTTTTTCTGGCCTCCAAAGAGCATACTTTCCAACATATCAGATCAAATAAAAGCAAGAAGGCGTGAACAATGCTAACAACTACAACAAGAAAGAAAGCGC
The DNA here is from genome assembly GCF_019175285.1 of Sceloporus undulatus. Lineage (NCBI taxonomy): Eukaryota > Metazoa > Chordata > Lepidosauria > Squamata > Phrynosomatidae > Sceloporus > Sceloporus undulatus. The sequence goes on along the minus strand of NW_024806373.1, from coordinate 1,590 downwards.
ATGTTACAACATCAGCCAGTCAAAGGATTGGCTTTAGGACAATGGTGGACAAATGTAGCCGGTGAGAGGTGGAAACCTTTGCTCCTGGCATCCTGGGGAATGTGTCTGTTTATGGCACTGACTCATACCCTCCAACATTTCACAGATAAAACTGGGATGTCTTTCAAATGGTAAGCTTGAGGGCAGGGAACTGTTAAATTAGCAATCTGTAAATCACTCTGACAGCCTTGAGATTGAAATGTGGGGTATAAACAACCTAAATAATATGTGGCCAAGCAACCTCAGAATGTGGTCAGGAGGGTAAAAGTTACGAATAAGGAAGAAAAGACAAGCTGGGAGATGCTGCAGCAGTTTGCTTTTACCTGAGCCTGCTGGGAAAGACAAGTTTCTGCCCCTCTGTTTCTCCTCTTATTGGTGAGCTCACTGCAAACTAGTTTTGTACTTTTTTGCAGCAACTGAAGTAAAATGAGGACAAAGGGGAAAAGTGGGAGGAGGAAAGAGTAATTGGGCCATTTTAAATGCAGCTGAATAAGTGGGATGACAGAGGATTAATTGAGACTGTTCCTGCCAAAGAGTATGCTAACTGTCAAAACATGAAAACCACCCCCCCCTCCAGAAATGACCAGAAGCAATGACATTGCTAAGGTTGGCATCGCCGACTGTGGTAACTCATGGTGTCACTCTCCCCCATTGACCTTTTCCATACCATACCACATTACTATAGAATCTTTAGTAATATTTTTTGTACTAATGTTACGCATAAATTGTAATTTCCATATATCAACAAATGTAATGGCAATAGTTGTGAGATAAACAACTAGCAAAATTAAAAATATACCTTTGAATTACAATATCATACACACAATCTGAATGTATTTACATAGACATAGTTTCATGTGTTTAAAATGAAAATTTGGTAAAATGTGATGTTTTTAAAGAAAATTTAAAATAATATATATTTTAAATTTTTTAATGTTTTTTAAATTGAAAAAATATTAAAAAAAATAAACATTTATTATTTTTTAAAATAAATAGTCCTGGGGCCTCTCCTTTCTCCTCCCTCTAAGCCTTGCCCCAATCACATAATGTCTTCAGCATTTTAAAAGGATGCAAGCAAACCTCACAGCCTGTTTCTGCCCAAAGGCAGATGTTTGGGGGAGCAGTGGTGTCTCTGGGCGTCATCTGGTGCAGTCTGAACCTCCTGTAGCCCCCTAATGCTGTCCCTGTCCAGAAGTCTCCTTCTGGTTCATAAATCTGAGCTGAAAAAACTTGATATATATTTTTAAAAAAGCATGGGGGGATACAAATGGGGAAAAAGGAGTGCCGAGACGCCACTCCTTCCTGCCCCACACAGAGGCCACAGCAACCAAACGGGAGCCCTAAAAGAACCCGCTCCCAGTGCCATTAGCACCCTCGCATGCAATGATGATGTCCGTGTGGCATCATGCCATTTGGATGTGGTGCTGTGCACACGTCATCAAGGTGCCCCCTGTGTGGATGGGTGCGAGCCATTATGGCACAGTAGGGCTTGGGAGCGTGCGGACGCGCCACTATCCCGAGTTCTAAAATTGGCTCCAGGATGGCGCTTTG
>NW_024806372.1:0-4052 GCF_019175285.1 Sceloporus undulatus | reverse complement strand
TCCATAATAAGAATCCATCCTTCCTCCTGTATTAAAAAACTAAAAGCACCAACAAGGCCAGTTGCTGAGAAACAACAGATCTGTAAGTCTTTGTGATGTCTGAAAGTCGCATGCTATTATGACATGGAACAAGAAGAGCTTCTGAAGTAGCTTTGCAACTGTCAGATTCATGTCCAACCTTCCTGAGGTGATAATCTAACTGCTACCATTTTTATGTGCTTCACTCGCTGCTTGTCCCTGTAAATTTATGGTGTCAGCTTACGGTAAGTGGAGCTCAACCAACAGTTGCAACATTTCTTCTGACATGTTTATGACATTTCTGTGACACTGGTGTTGTAACAATATTCTCCTAGTATTTCAACTCAGGTTGCAACCTGGCAAACGTACTTTATGTTTAGGTATCCAGTTGCCTCTAAATGTTCAAATTTTCCTATATCTTATTTTTCAATTGTCTCCTCAGGTTCTATACAACAACTTGGTGGCAAAGCTATTTAACAGAGCACTACAGCACACAAGCAATCTCAATAAAGATTGACATCCTGGACCAGATGCTGACACATGAGTGAGGAGTACATTTACTTCTCCCTCCCAGTGTTGTGCCATCTTAGAATGGCTATACTTTTCAACTTCTTTGAACTGCCCTTGAAACATTCAAATATAGATACACTCCTGTTACTTTCAGATAAACTAAAAAGAAAGAAAAGGAGAGGGATGAATCCCAATAAAATCATTGCTTCCCTTACACCACTTCTTTGCTATGTAATTACGTGGGTCTTATTTCTCCCTGCCTGTGTTTAGCTTTGAACTAACCCTAAAGATGTTGCCAGCCATGTCAAGGAAACAAATGTCAACTCCCTACTATCAACAATATCATTCCATAGACAGAAGTCACTGGGATAGTACTCCACCAATTGAGCTTAGCAGTCTAGCTTTAAAAAATGGATGGTCGGCCAGCTTATAACAACCAATGGGTTACAACCAAGTGGGAACAGCTGGAGGTGGGAACTGAAGAAGAACTATTTATTTTATTTTATTTTATTTTATTTTAATGCCTCCTTTCTCCCAGAAAGGGACCAAGGCAACTCACAAATAAAAGCATTTTAAAAGACTTTACAATAAGTTTTTTAAAAACAACAAAAAACATCAAACAAAAACAGTATAAAATTACATACATTAAAAACTACAATACACACAACATATAACAAACCCCATATAAAAACCATTTCATTATTATGTATTATAATTCTGGCTGAATAAAACTATTTTGCTTGCCAACAAAAGGACAGCAGGGAGGGGGCCAGTCTAGCTTCCGGTGGAAAGGAACTTCAGATGGTGGGAATAGCCACAGAGAAGGGTCTCTCTCATGTCCTCACCAAGCAAGCCTGCAATGGTGGTGGAACCAAGAGAAAGCCTTCCCATGATGATCTAAGGGTTCTGGCAGGTTGCTGGGCTGCTGCAGTTGACCTTTCATACACAGCACTCTACGAACTTCTGGCAGGTTCATATGGGGCTCTGGCAAGTTTTTATGGGCTCTGGCAGGTTGATGGACTGCTTCTATTGCTCTTTCACACCTTTACACCAATACCTGCTGCCTGAACAACCAGCCTAATTGCAGGATTGACTCCCGATGTCACTGTTGTAGAAAACCGGGATCTTAATAGCTTGGACTACTCTCACCTAGTCCATAGCTTGACAGAACAGAGTTGACAAGAGCACCCAGAAATTTGTTGAGAATTCAGGGTTTATTATGCTGGCAGAGACCCCAGTGGAATTCCAATTCCGAAAGACAAACTGGGGCCTAGAACAGAAGAAAATGACTACCTTTATAGTAGTTCAAACAAAGAGGTCCCTAAAATACATTCTATTGGCTAGTTCAAAGTTTAAACATATAGGCGGGTTATAAACCACCATTACGGACGTCCTGAGGACGTCCCAGTTTGGAAAAGGGGCATCTCTTCTAGACGCCCCTTGCCCTATCACGGACTCAGTCCGTACAAAATGGTGGCGCCCTGTTCATATGGGTGACGCCATTTTGACGTAACGGACGCTCTGCATCTGCACGTGGTGCCCCGGAAGTGACGCCGCGAGTGCACCCTTTGGCACTCGCGGCGCCTCTTCCGGGGCCTGAGAAGGAGCGTGATTTCCGCGTTCCTTCTCTTCAGCGGCCGGGAGCCACACGGAGGGCGGAGGGAGAGCGCTGCAACCCCGGGGTTTGTAACCCGCCATAGTTTCTTCTTGCAATCAGAGCAAAGATACATGAATACATTAAAATATGCTTAAGGTACATTTGGAATATTCCATCACCCTGTGTTACTTTGGCCTGCTTTCTCTTCCTGGGATGCTGTTTTTTATCTTTGATTTATTATGGCTTTCAGTGCAGTGCCAGGTGCCTTGATGAGCCTTCAAAGGGTCATTTTGTCTCTAAACATTCCTACTGCAAATACTTTTCAGCATTCTCTTTCTACACAAGGCCTCAGCTCAAAAGTCTTTTTCTATGTATTCAATTTGCATCCATTTTCTACAAATCTATTATGGCTATATTGATTATTAAAACCCATCCATCTCAACACTTATCCCATGATTTAGAAAAAAGAAAAGAATGCAGCAGACACATTAAAAAGATATCACAGCAGAAGAAAATGCAACATTTGAAAACACCACCACCAACAGCATTAATTTATAATGTCTTTCTCACCAAAGGACAGAACATCAGATACAGTGGGCCCTTCCCTTTATGCAGGGGATCTGTTCCAGACCCCCACACACACATAAGGGAAAATCTGCATATGCTCACACCCCATATGAAACAATGGGGCACGTGCATGCAGCAGCACGACAGCACGCACACCATTGTTTACATTGTTGCACGGCTTCCATGTAAGCAGGAAGCCACGTATGGTGCAGGCGCACTGTATATATCATCAAGAACAAAACAGTAAAACACAACAGTATACTATACTAAAGCGGGTTACCGACCGCCCATTTGGGGCGGCCTGCACCTGCCCCTTTCCCCGGTGTATCAGGGCCTCAGCTGCCAGACAGGCAGCCTCCGAGGCCCCGATCCGCCGCTTTACAGGCTGTGGCGAAGTGGCAAAAGGCCGCTTCCCCGCAGCCTGGAAAGGGGTGTCCTTGGGGCTTCAAGCCCCAAGGACAACCCGCGGCGGCGGGGTGTCTGAAGGCTGCGCCCAGTGACGCAAAGCAGGAAGGAGCTCCGAAACGGAGCTCCTTCCGGGGTCGCACAAAGGGTGCCATAGGTGCCCTGGCGCGGCCCCAATATGTCACAACCGCACCACCTCATTTGGAGGCGGTGCGGTTGTGACGTAGTGATGGCGGCGGCCATGTGGAACGGCTGCCGCCATTTTGTGCACGCGGAGCGAGTACTAGGGTTAGGGGGTGTGGAAGCACCGCCCCTTCCTAACCCTAGTACGCACTCCGCGCGTACTATATGGCCCGTTTGCAACGGGCCTAAAATACTAAAATAATATGCTAAAGTATTAAAAACAAAATCCTCATCACTTGCTACCCATCTCAGCCACCTTAGACACACTCAGCAGCTTAATCTGGTGAACTAAAGAGGAAGATCTTCAACCTTTTGTGAAAATGAGTAAGATCCTCCTCCAGTGGGAGGTGCAAATAAAAACTGTTCCATAAATGCGGAACCAGATCCTGAAAGGCTTGCAGCCTTAACAGAGCTCTGTACATTGGTGGAATTGCCAATAATCCTTTGCCTGTAGACCTTAAATTCCTAGATGATACATACTATGCTAATTGATATGATAGATACTGGGGGAGGTTAAAATGCAGGGCCTTAAATACTTACTCTAAGATCTGTGATTATCAACTGCTCTGCTTAGGTTTTGAAAACTCAGGGGTGTGCTTTCTTTGGCTGAATTAAATCACTTGTACTGCAGTCTTCCACTTTTCATACAGGTTCCATTTTACCAAACATTGGCCCAATACATACTTCTGAGAAAGGCTGGACTGGATGTGGCCTGATTTCCTGCGGAGGGACACCACAGCAGCCAAACTGCACAGCATCCCTCCACCCCAAA
>NW_024806371.1:0-4052 GCF_019175285.1 Sceloporus undulatus | reverse complement strand
AAATTATGATGTGAAATGACTTGGTTTCCAGTGTTGGCAGAATGGCAGGACATGACATAAAGTAAGAAATTGGATGCATCTGAGGAAGCAGACTCAAGTCTACAAAGGCTCATATGACCAGTATCTTTCTTTCAGGGGAGAAACAGAAGGGCAGAAAGGAACAGATGGGCAGAAAGGAACAGCCAGACACCACTCCCAGCCTGATTGCCCCAGGGCCACAGTGAACACATGCTGTGGCTCCAAGAGTCTCCAGCCTCTTGCTGTGGTCCCAAATGAACCATGGAAAGGACTGGAAAAGATTTGCTCCTTTAAAGCCAGTTCTGGGCAGCCTTAGGAGGCCCTAGAATGGCCCCAGAGCAGCCTCTGGGTGCTCCAGGGGCATGTGACATCTAAACCCCATGCCCCCAGAGTGGTCCATTTGTTTTGGGCCCAAATGACTCTCTAATGTGCTACAAGATCCCTTTGCATACTGATTTTCCAAACAAACAAGTCCTAAAATCCGTGAACTTGCCATCTGTGGATTTGAGCATACGTGGATGGCAAGCCTAGGGGAGTGGCATTGGCAGAGAGGGAGGAGATGGCAGAGGAGAAGGAGAATGAAGAAGAGCGGAGAAGAGGCAACAGAGGGGGAGTAAGAGGAGCAGGAGAAAGTGGAGGATGTGGGGAGGAAGAGGAGGAGAAGGAAGAAAAAAGAAGAGGAAGAAAAGTAGGATGAACGGTGATGGCGCGATGGAGGGAGGAAGAGGAGGAAGGTAGAGAAAGCTAGGGAGGAGGAGGGGGAGGAGGGGGAGGAGCTGCAGCACTGATGATGGGGAAGAAGAGGAGGAGGAGAAGCAGAGGAGGAAGAGGGAAGAAGAGGAAGGAGGAGGAGGCAGGAAAGAGAAGGTGGAGAAATAGCCACAGCAGCAGCAATAGGGGAAGAAGATGAGTAGGAGAAGAGGGGGTGGAGGTGGGGAAGAGGAGGAAGAAGAGGTAGCCCCCTGCTGCCTGTTGCAGTGCGAATGGCGAAGCTGGCATTGGGGAGGGAACAAAGTGCCATTGTCCTCAATGGTGGTGTGGCTATGTGGCCGCACCACCATTGAGTTCTATGGGACTTGAGTATCCGCAGATTTTGGTATCCTTGTGTGTGTGTGTGGGGGGGGAGTCTGGAGCAGATCCCCCATGGATACCAAGGGTCCACTGTACAAACATAGCTCTAAAATTGTGTAATGTAACATGAATGTGGCCCTCATCTTGATTTTGGCTTACTTCTGAGCAGAAAAGTGTACAGTCACATTATAAATTAGTATTCTCCCCAATCTGCCAGAGAAATGTTCCATGTTTTCACCAATCTGCCAGAAAACTTTCACCTTGGGTCCTGTATAAGGAGACAGGTGGGATATAAATCAAACCAACCAACCAATCAATCAGCCCCCTCAGAACAAATCACATCCTGAAAAATATAGTCAACTGGATAGTACTAAAAACAGCCCAAACAAAAGCATGCCACTAGTACATAGGTAGGGAAAGCATGGCCTGCACTCCACATGATTCAGCTATGTCCTTATTTAACTCCACTCTTTCCTCAACTCTTGACCATTTTGCCCCTGTCTCTGCCCGCACTTCTTCCTCTAAGACTAGACCTCAGCCCTGGCTTACCCCCAACAATAAGTTTCTCCGGTCCTGCTCTAGAGCGGCCGAACGTCTTTGGAGAAAGTCCAAAGAGTGGGCTGATTTTATCCATTTCAAATTTGTTCTTTCTTCCTTCTCACGCGCCCTCTCTATGGCAAAACAGAATTATTACAAATCATTGATCTCCGCCAATGAGAGGCGCCCGCAGTGTTTGTTCTCCACCTTCAGCACTTTGCTTAAACCTCCCTCTCCTCCTGTCTCTTCATCTTTCTCTCCTAATGACTTTGCTAACTATTTCATCTCTAAGATTACCACTATTCGCTCTGAAATAGTCCCTCCTGATTCTTCTTCTGCTCTTAATCTTCTATCGTCTTCGCCTAACAAATTTTCTGTCTTTCCTCCTGCCTCTTTGGATGAACTCTCTACACTTCTGAATTCTTCCAAACCTGCTACCTGTCCTCTTGATCCTATTCCTACTCGTCTTCTAATCTCTATAGCTCCCTCCTTTCTGCCCTCGCTTCTCCATATCTTCAATCTCTCTCTCTCTACAGGCTCCTTCCCTTCGAACTTCAAACATGCTCTCATTTCCCCAATTCTGAAAAAACCTTCTCTTGACCCCTCCTCTCTGTCTAGCTATCGTCCGATTTCTCTTCTCCCCTTTCTTTCCAAGGTTTTGGAACGGGTTGTCTATTCGCGCTGTCTTGAGTTTCTTGAAGCCAACTCCATTCTCGATCCCTTTCAGTCTGGTTTCCGCCCAAGGCATTCTACAGAGACAGCTCTCACTAAGATCTCGAATGACCTTTTACAGGCCAAGGCTAATGGCCTTTACTCTGTTCTCATTCTTCTCGATTTGTCTGCAGCCTTTGACACTGTTGATCACTGTCTCCTAATTGACATACTCTCTGACCTTGGGTTCTCAGACTCTGTTCTCGACTGGTTTAGATCTTACTTGTCTGACAGATCTTTTGCAGTAGTTGCAGGGGGTCAGACTTCTTCTCCTGTTCCCTTATCTGTTGGAGTTCCCCAGGGCTCTGTCCTGGGTCCCCTTCTGTTTTCTCTCTACACACTGTCCTTAGGAAAACTCATCAGCTCTTTTGGTTTTTCCTACCATCTGTATGCCGATGACACCCAGCTGTATCTTTCTGCCCCTGACCTTTCTCCAAGGCTTGAACAGCAAGTCTCATCTTGCCTTACAGCTGTCTCACAGTGGATGCGCCATCGGCGTTTGAAGCTCAACATGTCCAAGACGGAGCTTCTTGTCTTTCCTCCTAAGCCCACCCTTCAACACTCCTTTTCTGTCTCTGTGGACAACATTTCCATTCAACCAGTCCAGCAAGCCCACAGTCTTGGCTTTATCTTTGACTCTTCTCTGTCGTGTATCCCTCAGATCCAGACCACTGCCAAGGCTTGTAGATTCTTTTTGTACAATATTGCCAAAATCCGACCATATCTCTCCGCCTCTACTGCCAAGATCCTGGTCCATGCCCTAGTGATCTCACGACTCGATTACTGTAATGTCCTCCTGGCTGGGCTTCCTTTTTCTCACCTCCGTCCTTTAATCTCTGTCCAGCATTCAGCTGCACGCATTATCACTTCCACCCACCGCTCTGACCACATCTCTCCTGTGTTGGCATCCCTTCACTGGCTCCCTCTCCCTTTCCGCATTCAGTATAAGCTCCTGCTGTTGACATTCAAAGCCCTCCATGGACTGGCCCCTCCTTACTTATCAGACCTTCTTTCTCCTCACCTTCCCACCAGGGCCCTCCGTTCTGGTAGTCAAGGGTTCCTGTCTCAGCCCAGGATTTCCTCTGCCCCATCCCGGATTCGCCCCTTTTCACTCGCTGCCCCTCACTCCTGGAACCTTCTTCCTCCACAAGCAAGAGCCATCACTTCATTAACCAGCTTCAAAACGGAGTTGAAAACCATCCTATTCAGAGAAGCCTTCCCAGGCATCGCATAATTGTCGCTTACTATCTGATGTTCTGTTGTTGGCTGTTTATCGATCCATTTCCTGTATTGCTATGTACTGTATATGCATTATCCTACTTGTGAGTATGTATTTTCCCTGGATAATGATTAACCTTCCATTTTGAAGCCAAGCCCTCCCTTCAGTCCATCTGCCTTGGTCCAGGCCTCGGAGGTTGAGAGGAACTGCTGGACCTCTTACCCTTTCCCGCCACCACTCCCTTCTCCTTCTGTGTCATCTCTTTTTAGATTGTAAGCCTGAGGGCAGGGAACCGTCTAACTAAAAGGATTGCATGTACAGCGCTGTGTAAATTTACAGCGCTTCATAAATAAAGGTTAATAATAATAATAATAACATGTGTCCAACTACGTGTGGCTCCAGGATCCATATGAAACTCTCAAAGCCCAGTTTTTAAAGAAAATTCTCTACATTTTTCCACTCCAAAATGGTCAAGAATTTGAGAAACTAACCCAAA
>NW_024806370.1:0-4053 GCF_019175285.1 Sceloporus undulatus | reverse complement strand
TGCATCCGCACGTCGCGCGGCACAAATGATGCCTCGAGTGCGCCATTGGCACCTTGCGGTGTCATAACCGTGCCTCAAAGAGAAGTGCCATTTTGGGGCTTCTTTTTGCAGCATGGAGGAGCCGCACGGTTTGTACGCTGGGGCTCCTCTGCGCTGCAAATGACGGCGCAGCAGACTGCCTGTTTTGGGTGGTCTGTAACACGCCTGTATTACCAAGATCAGGGTTATCTTGGGCCCTCTTACATCAGTGCCGAAAAGCTCCTGGAATGGCCACCAGTTTCAACTCTGGAAGTTAAAAATCTGATCTGTAAACTTAAAACTGGCATGGGCTATCCATCCCTGTTAGCTGAAAAATCTGCAACCGCTGAACAATGTTCTGTAATTCTTCACTTGAGCATCATCCCTCATTTTGCCCAGTCACCTCCAGCATCCTGCTATACCTTCATCATAAATAGCCATAGTTCTCATGGTGTTCAGTAACCTTAAAAAACAAAACAAAAAACAAACAAACAAAAAATAAAACAAAACAAAACAAAAACAGAACACTGATCTAGTGTGGATATACAGTATATATTTTTAAATGTGTGCAGTACATATTAAAGAGAACCTAGCAAAGAAATGTTCAGTATCATAATCAGTTTTTGTAAAGGAGGAAAGGGGAAGCTTTTTGTGATCAGCCTAGTAATGCGCTCTCTCTCTCTCAATCTCTTGTGCATTATTAAGACTTGTATTTATACAATGCCTGTAAGCTTTGCAGAAACAAAATTTTGATTTGTCCTTATATGCAGTCTGATTCACAGTATTTGTGTAGCGTTTTCAACGCATACGCCCTCAATATCTCAAGTACCAGAGTTTCTTGTTTGCTACACAAAGTTTTGCCTTAAGGCTATCTATTCAGACTATTGCTCACCAATGTTTTGCTTACTTTGTCTTTGGTTGAACAGTGCCAGCTCGTATTTCTGGATATATGTCCTCTTAGAGAGTACTGCTTTTCCTAACAATCCCCTTGACTCATGTAATAGAATGAGGAAACTTGGCACTTACTGCTTTTCAAATTCATCACCTGATGAAAGTTGACAGTAGATGCACCATAGTCTCTGAGAGGCCTCTACTGGCAGCCTTTTTGACATACTGCAGTAACACAGCAGCTGTCAGTTTTGTTTTGTAGTGTGATAATTACTAACACTGAAATCCTAACCATGTTTTATTGGAAGATGGAAATACTTAAAAATGACAAGTTAATATTATCCAGCAGAACTATAAAATGCTAAATAAAGCAGCAAAACTTCTCCTAAAAATCTGACAGCATTTAAAGGCCTGTTAATTAAAATGAAAAGTAACTAATCAGATTGGGTGGGGTTGGAAGGCACAACATACTTATTTGTTTACTTTACCTTTTAATTACAATTATACTCTCTGAAGGAGGCCACACTAAGAGAGATGAGTGTCCCAAGATCTGAGTTTCCATAGTTTAGTGGAGATTGCTAACATATTATCTTTACATACAGTGTGCCCGTTTGTCCTAGACTACGGCCAGCACAAACAAACACTGATAAGGATTGTTTAACAAGAAAGGAGCTAAAAGGCAGGCTAAAGACCTTTTGGTTAGTCCACAAGAAGCACACCAGTAACAAAGCCAAGGTCAGGATTCCAGAGTCCACAGAAGTCAGTTCGGTCCAAGGTCAGGGCAGCCAGAAGGTAACAAGAGTCCAGTCCTTTCCGAAGTCAAGGGTTCAAGGCAAACAAGGGTTCTATGGAGCGAGGAGCCAGCGCTGACAGTAATCACACAGAAGGATACTGCAATAAACTCTGGCACCGATTCAGCGTCTCCCAGGTGGTTAAGTAGGAAACTCTCTTCTCGGTGCCAGCTGAGGCTTGTTTGCCAATTGTCCCTCAGCAATTCTCTTGGGCTGACACATGCAAGCACTGTCAGCCCTGCGTTGCTTAAAGGAAGGCACCTCCAGGCTTGGCTCTTCCTCAGAGTCACCACTAGGCTGCTGAGCCTCAAGAGGAATCCCACCAGCACTAAGACCTGGCTGAGCCTCCTCCTCTGGAGCTGGGAGATCGCAGCTGGGATCTGGAAGAGCAGGATTAGCACCTGGTGTAGCCTCAATTTCTCCCTGCACTAGAGGAGCCACAGTTTCCTCCTCATCTTCCACTTGGCTGGTCATGACACTGCTCCATACGGGGGTGCACCATACACAGCTTCCTGTTTACACAGAAGTCATGTCACCGTTAAATGAATGGCGTGTGCATCTGCCGCGCATGTGCGCCACACTGCCACAAGTAGGAGCCTCATGTTGAATGGGGCTCAGGCTTACGCGGGATTAGCCTTACACAGGGGGCTCGGGAATGGTTCCCCGCATAAGGCAAGGCTCCAATGTATGTTATTGTGTAATTCCATAAGTCTCCATATGTCATTGAGGAGTCTAGATTGCCATGACCTAGAGCAGTGATGACAAACCTTTTAGGAACTGAGTGCCCAAACTAAAAGGCTTTCTGGCACCAGGTGTTATCTGGTTATCTGAAAATGTAGCACTAGCTGAGAGTTCTGAGAATACCCTGAGAATACTGGTGTCAGGGGCAGGACTTTTTTTGGGGGGGACTTCTGCCCTCTGGGGGTGGGACTTCCAGGGCGGGACTTCTCCACCTTCCTTCCAGGCCTTCTTTGGCAGTTCAGGGTATTCTCAGAACTCTCAGCTAGTGCTACATTTTCAGATGAGCTTTTTTCCTATCAGCTGTCTTCATTTTTCCGCTTTCACAACCATCCATAGAAATGGAAAATAGGATGGCACAGAGAATCCTGACTTTGGTATTCAAATCTTTGCACTTGAGGATCTTTTCTAATTCTTTCATAGCTGTTCTTCCAAGTCCTAGTCTTCTGACCTCTTGACTGCAGTCTATTTTGATCAATGACTGAGCAAAGGAGTAGGAAATCTCTATTTCTATGCCTTCATCAGCTGCTTTAATGTTTTGTTTTAAGTCATCCCAAACATTCCTTGGATGCAACCAAAAATAAATAGAGAAGGTAGAAATAAGTATTTCATTTGTCAGTTTTCCATTTTGGTATAATCATTCTTCTGCTACTCTTAATCTCCAACTAGCAATTATTCCTTTTGCTCCCATAATAAGGTTATTTGTATGCTGAGCATTTGTCTCTACAGCAACTTGCTGTCATATTGCAACACACTGCTGTTACCTTGAAATGGGGTCCAAATCATCATCTTCATAGTTTATCCTTTAGGTATTATTCCATAACTTTACTAGGAATTATATAAATCTTTAGAGTCATCAAAACCCTCTGTAATAAAATCAATAACTTTTCTTTTCTCTAGGAAGGTGTCATATTCACATAATTATTCATCCTTTCTGCCAACTTCTGTTAGCTGCTGAAAGGCATTCTGGATGACTGCAATAAAAGTTGAATGAGTTAGACTAACAGTTGAGGCACAACAGCTGCAATAACATTAAAATTTCCTTGAAGATTTTTTTTAAAAAAATAACAAACAATAACCCCACTTTAATTAGATATTATTGAGGACTCAGATAATGGACTGAAATTACAATAATTTCCCCATCTCTTGGAAATAAAATGATTATGCTGGTTATTTATTTTATGCAGATCAGATTGATTATTAAAGCCAGGTATTGTAGCATTTAAAAAGCATAAATGAGCATTTGTTTTGTGTCCTTTGGCATTTCAGCTATGAGTGGTAACATAGACAACCTTTAATTTATTAGCTGATAAACAGATGTACAGAGTTCTTTAAAACAATGACAACAACCATGTTTAAGCCACAGAACATTTTGGATGGTAACATCCACTGTTCCATTTATCCTCCCTTTCATCAATTCTGTCCCAATCTTCCAGATTTAATTTTATTATACATTTAAACCCCCCCCCCTTCTCTTTTCATTTTACTTTACAGGACTGAATTTATCCATTTTCTATCTTGTTTCTTCTTTTACAATACTTCCCTTCTTGCTATTCTACTTCATACACAGTTGATCATCATAACCAAACCTACATTTTTCCTCTAATATTTTACAGAA
>NW_024806369.1:0-4053 GCF_019175285.1 Sceloporus undulatus | reverse complement strand
TCCCATGTGATATCCTCCAGAGTAAAAGATCCCAGTATCCTATGTTCAATTAAAAGTTCAATTAAAATCCAGATTTTCAAAAGTAATGCATTATTGGTCTCCTGTATGTTATGCTTAACCATCTTGGAAGCCAGAGCTGAAAGAAAGATGTACATTTTTTAAACAAAAGGCAACAACCTATAAATATGATAAAAAGAGGAACTTACCATGTGTAACACATCGCTACTCATTTTTACCACAAAGCCCTGGAACAGGTCCTCAAAGATATGGAGGATTTTCGTCAAGTAGCCATGCTTGGCTGCTCTAACTTGCAGATGCTTGGCTGTTCGTGATATCTGGGATTTAAGGGTTTCCTCCTTAAGCACAACAATATAATGTCCAGGTAAGCGCCACGCATCCTGTGTTTAAGCAGAAAGAAACAGCGAAGTGGCTACAGGTACATTTCAACTGTGTTCATTTAACAACAATATATACCTATGAGGATGCTCTGACCACAATGCAATTCTGGTGGAGAAAAGTCTGGGCTCTCTACCACACAGAGGTTCAGCAACACTGTGGAACCATGACCCAAGCAACAAAAGGAGTTTTTACTCAACAGGACTGATGACATCTGGCACTGCTCCACAGCTTCCCTCTTCCTTCCAAGCTTATCTGCAATCGGCACAGTTAATGGGAGAAACTCCTGGGGAATCCTAAGCTGTGTATGTGGATCACAGCTTTAAGAAGTAATTCTGCAAATTAAACTGCTGGAATTCCCCAGCTAGTGCAGGCACTCGCCAGACTGGCTAGTCAAGTGTGAGTGTCATAGGCCCCATACAGACAGGCCAAAATAAAGCTGCTTCGGACCACTTTGGAGGTATGCTATTGAAATGATGCATGTGTCCTAAGAGTATGGAAGCCACGCCAAAGCTACAATCCAGTCCTAAGGACTAAAGTGCAGCTTTGGCACAGCTTGTGGCCTCTTTAAGATGTGTGTGTCACTTAAACAGCATACTTCCAAAGTGGCTCAAAGCAGCTTTATTTTGGCCTGTCTGTATGGGGCCATAGTCACAAAGATAACTCATTCAAGCCATGAGAAAGACAGACACACCAAAAAAGGGAGCTAGAACAGGGCATTGTATCTGCTGAACACTAAGTACTGTTTATCCATTCACACAAACATATATGCATTAATTCCTCCCAGCTATTGCCTGTTGATTTATAACAACCCCATAAATTTGATAGGGTTTTCTTAGGCAAAGAACTGTTGTTCTTTTTGTTGGTTGCCTTCATCTCGTTTCCAATTTGTGATGTGGCAGCTAAAAAGGCCAATGCGATTTTAGGCTGTATCAACAGAAGTATGGTGTCTAGATCAAGGGAAGTAACAGTGCCACTCTATTCTGCTTTGATCAGGCCTCACCTGGAATACTGTGTCCAGTTCTGTGTCCAATTCAAAAAGGATGTTGAGAAACTGGAGCATCTCCAAAGGAGGGCAACTAAAATGGTGAAGGGTCTGACAATCTTACCTTATGAGGAAAGATGAAGGGAGCTGGGTATGTTTAACCTGGAGGAGACAGTTACCATAAGTGGTGATATGATACCCCTCTTTAAGTATTTGAAGGGGTGTCACACTGAGGATGGGGCAAGCTTGTTATCTGCTGCTCCAGAGACTAGAACACAGAGCAATGGATGCAAGCTACAGGAAAAGAGACCCTACCTCAACATTAGGAGAAACTTCCTAACAGTAAGAGCTGTTCAACAGTAGAACACACTCCCTTGGAGTGTGGGGGAGTCTCCTTCTTTGGAGGTCTTTAAGCAGAGGCTGGATGGCCATCTGTCAGGGATGCTTTGATTGTGATTTTCTGCGTGGCAGGGGGTTGGACTGGATGGCCCTTGTAGTCTCTTCCAACTCTATGATACTATGATTTATGGCAACCCTAAGACAAATCTATCATGAGGTTTTCTGGTGGTGAGAGTGTGTGACTCACCCAAGATCATCCAGTGAGTTTCCATAGCCAAGCAGGGAATCGAACTCCCCCCCTTCACCCTGCCACCTATCCCATCATCCCCTGCCTGCTCAGACCCTCACTGAGCATGTGCAAGGGGGCCGATTCGAATAGTTGAATCTGCACCGGTGTGGTAATACAATTTGCTCTCACTCCGCTTCCCCCTCGATTCAGAAAGGCAACCAGGTAGGAAAAAACATTGCGTTTTAATGTGAATTCGAACTGTTGGATGCACAGTCACATCAGTACTGAGTTGCACAGCCCCCGTGTGATAAGGGCCAATGGCACAGACACTCTCACAAACATTTGAACATATAGTTTACACAAAATGTGAACAGAAGTTTCCTACTTACGGCAACCCTAAGGCAAACCAATCACGGGCTTTTGTGGGGATGAGAGTGTGTGACTAACACATGATCACCTAGTGGTTTTCCTTAGCCAAGCATGGAATCAAACCCCAATCTCCAGTTCCATGAATGAAAAGCGGTGCTAAAATTACTCATTCTTTGCAGGATAATGCTGAGATTATGACAATGTTTTGCGACATCTGCTAATCTCAAACAATTGCACGATAGTGATAGGAACATCCTACTATGCTCCCATCACGTTTCACCGTATGAAAGAGTCTGTAGTAGTCAAATGCTCAAACCACTACACCATGCTGGGAAGGAATACTCCACCAAAAATATTCCAGTTCTTTCCTCTGAAATATAGCCTAGAGCACCTGCTATTCACTGGCATTCTCTCATCCAAGGACTAACAAAGGCTGACCCTGCTTAGCTTACAAGATCAGAAAGGATCTGGTGCCTTTTAGGTATTTAAGCCCTAGTATAACTTTACTCTTGCACCAGAGTACAATTCAAAAAAGAACACAGGCACAGACACTTTCGCAAACATTTGAAGGTATAGTTTACAAAGAGTGTAAACAGATGTACAACATAATATGTGAACATCTCTACTATCTGCTTTCTCTGAGGAATGCATTAGTTTAACACCATGGTGGAAAGGGAGCAGAAAGACCAGTGAGTGCATTAGTTAACCAGTCCGCTGATTTCATGTTCTGTATGTCTGAATGCATTCTTTTCCCTGCCTGCTGTGGGAAGAAGACTGTTGTATCAGCATGGGACAACTGAGCAGAACAGGTCAGCAACAAAACAATGCCATTTGTAAAGGGGTGTGCAATATGCTTTTTTCTGGTACACTTTTGGTGCACTTGCATCCCCAAATCTGATACACCTATTTCAAGGACAAATTGCAACAGAAATGCACAGCTACAGCAACATGGTTTTTGTTTATTAAAAAAAATTCTTAAGATGGAATGTGATTTTGAATGGAGGCAAAGAGGCACTTCCTTTTTTATATAGAACTTGATTTTTCTATTCTATATATTTCTTCCCCTACCCAGCAGCTTTTCTCCCACCAGGATCCAAGCTCCAGCTGTGAATACAAATACATGGTACTCTGGTTTAAGGAATAAGGAGCTGAGGAGGGACTATTTGGGTTGGGACAGGGCCAGAAAAGAAAAGCTAATCAAAAATCTAATGTTCTTTTTTTCTTCTTCTTCTTTTTAAGTGACTTTGTAAGATACATTTCCAGCCCCTTAGTAGAGAGTGAAAACATGAGTATATATGAAAGACAGTACTGAAAAAGCAACAAAGAAAAGCTAAGAATTTTGAAAAACAAATTATTGCTGAATCCCACTATAAAATAGTTCCTCTCTTTTCTCTCTCATTTCCAGATGTGTGAAGCTATAACTACCATCATTTCCAGCCATTACTGCCCCACAGCTGCTTTTCAGGGGTTCCAGTCATAGATCTCCCACATATCAAATTCCTCACCTCAAATGTATCTTTCAGCAATCTCCACTTGGCCACATGAGCTCCAAAGACACTTCCCTACATTCTTACCATGGGGGGGGGGGGGGAGAACAAAAATACAATGACCCTTCTTTTCTGTTAATAATTCTGCATGCTCAGCTAGAAATACTAAATGTTTGCTTGCCCTACTTTCAGCCAAAAGGCCACTTGGTCATATGGAAGCTGCCCAGATTCCCAGATCCCTTGAAGCA
>NW_024806368.1:2157-4053 GCF_019175285.1 Sceloporus undulatus | reverse complement strand
CGGTAACAAGAGACATCAACCATCCCAAAGATCTTTTTTCTCTAACAAGTGGTAGCAGAGGATGGTTGCTGAGATGGTTGCCAGGATGGTTTGCCTGAGGATGGTTCCCAGGGTGGTTGCCAAGCTGGTGTGCTGAGATGGTCTTCTGGAGGGTCTGCTGTTGCTGATGTTCCTGTTCCACTGAGAATCTGCTGTGGAGTTTTTCTTCCAGCTGTAAGTTTGCTCTGTGTTGTTCATCTGTCCTGTGCCGGGAGGCAAATGGGAAGATAACAGTGTTTGTTGGACATTTTGCTGGGACTCTTGGCTGTTTTGCCGTTTGCTTTAAGTCATGGAGGCGGCAGCAAGATTTCCTAAGCTAAACAACAACAATTACAGCTCTTGGGCTGTTTACACAGAAGCGCTGTTGGTCCGTGAGAGTCTCTGGCGTGTGGTGGAACAAGGTCCTACTGATGCTACACATGCTGATGATTCGAGGGCACGAGCTACAATTTTGCTCACTGTTGAGCCTAACCAGATTAATCATGTGAGGCTTAAGACTAGTGCTAAAGCAGTCTGGGACACTTTGAAGAATGTGCATGAAAGTAGCACTGCCTTGTCCAGGATGCTCTGTTGCAAAAGGCTATATGCATGCAAGATGCAAAGCAATCAGGATCCTGAGAAGCATTTAGAGGAAATGCATGACCTGTTTGCACAAGTGCAGCTGAGAGGTGTCACCTTGCCTGAGGAGCAAAAGGCGTACATCTTGCTTGGGAGTTTGTCCCAAGACTTTGAGCACATATTGCATAGTTTCCAAGGGATGGCTGAAGACCAGATGACTGCTGAGTTGGTGTCGGCGCGCGTCTTGGAAGAGAGCCAGCGACGGAAGTCTGAAGGGCTGCAGAGGCAGCAGCGACAGATACCAAAGGTCTTCAACCCACCGCAGGTTGTGGAGAATTGCCTGCAGGAGAAGGCTGCAGTGTCCAAGTCTTGTTTCTACTGTAAGAAGCCAGGGCATGTCCAAAAGAACTGTTGGAAGTTTGCAGCATCAAAGAAGAAGCAGGGAAAAGGTGCTAGTTCCAGGAGTGGAGCAGCAGTTGTGGCTGGGGACAATGACTGCAAAACCCATCAAGCAGCCACAGTGAGTTCAGTCTAGATGCTGGATTCTGGGGCTTCTAACCATATGTGTAACAAGAATAATCTACTGAAATCTAAGTCTGTGTCAAATGTTCAGTCTGTTGCAATGGCTGATGGTGTTCCCAGAGAGGTAAAACATATGGGTACTGTACATGTTCCTAGTTTTGGGGAAGATTTTGAAAATGTTTTGTGTGTTCCCAAATTGCAGAATTGTCTTGTTAGTGTGTCTGCATTAACAACTGATGGTTATACTTTGAAATTTGAAGGGGATAAATGCATAATTAGCAAAGAGAACAAGGTATGTGCAAAAGCACAAAAGAAAAACAAATTGTATTTTATGCTTGACAAAGCTGAGTGTGCCAGTGTCAGTAATGTGCCTTTACATGCAGATTGTGCACATTATTTTCACAGAGTGTTTGGTCATGTAGGGTTTTCAAATTTGGAAAAGCTGGGACAGGTTTGTCCTGAGTTCAAAATGAATTCTTGTCCTAATCATCTTGATTGTTCTGTTTGCAGTAAGATCAAATTGAAAGCTTTTCCTGTGGCCAAGCAAACAAAATGTGTCACCAAAAGGCCGTTTGAGGTGGTGTATGCTGATCTGGCTGGGCCTTTAACTAAAACTGTTGGGGGAAGTCAGTATTTTCTTGTAATTGTAGACAGGCACACAAGGTACTCCTATGTGAAAGTCTTGAAGGAGAAAAGCGAGGTTGCTGAAGTCTTCAAAGACTGGGTGAACCAAATAGAGCGCCAATTTGAGTACAAAGTGGGTTCTTTGGTCACTGA
>NW_024806368.1:0-2057 GCF_019175285.1 Sceloporus undulatus | reverse complement strand
AAATAGAGCGCCAATTTGAGTACAAAGTGGGTTCTTTGGTCACTGACAGAGGAGGCGAATTTTTATCTTCTGACTTAAAGAATTGGTTGCAGAAGAAAGGTATACGTCACAACACCACTAATCCTGCAGTTCCACAGGAAGATGGGTTGGCAGAGAGACGTATTGGTGTTTTGAAGCAGATGAAAGACTGTATGTTATTGGATGCTAATGTGTCTGAAAAATTTTGGGGTGAAGCAGTTTTAATGGCTAACCATATAGCAAATAGGATGTGGAATTCAGCTGTAAAGCAAACACCTTATCAGATGCTACATGGTAGACCACCAAACTTAAAATACCTGAGGGTATTTGGGCAATTTGCAAATGTGTTTGTGCCAGCAAAATTCAGAAAGAAGGGTGAACGTAAATGGAAAAGGTTGATGTTTGTGGGTTATTCTGGAAACAGTTATAAATTTTACCAGGGTCATGGGAGAATTTTGTTGTCCAGAAGTGCCAATTTTGAGAAACATTCTGGCTGGGAGAGATTGCATTCCAATCAGGAAGTGTTTCTGCAACTGGGGCAAAGTACTGGAAATGGAGGGGTAAGACAGCCCACAATGTCCACAATGTCTCCAGAGGAGGAGAAACCCAGTACTTCACAACACACTCAAACACAGCCAACACTTAACACACCCATCACTACAAGTCAGTTTGAAGTTGTGTCAAAGAGGGACACTGAGGTGCAAACTAGTTCAGAAAGTGGGGATGAGAAAGGTAGAACAAAGGTGTTGATTCCTAGGAGGACTCAGAGAGTGAGAAAGCCTCCTGAGAGATTTGTTGTTCAGACTGCAACTGCCTGTTGTGCAATGGCTGATGAGCCTGAGAGTTTTGAACAATTGCAAAGTTTTCCTAAGGAGGAGAAAGAAAAGTGGTTTTCTGCTATGGACCAAGAGTTCTTGTCTCTAATTGAGAAGCAGGTTTTTGATATTGTTGATAGGCCTAAAGACCACAAGGTTGTGGGTTGCAAGTGGGTCTACAAGAAGAAGGAAATGCCTGATAGTAGTAAAAAGTACAAAGCCAGGTTAGTGGCTAAAGGCTTCACACAGCAAAGGTTTGAGAATTTTGACAAGACTTTCTCACCTACTGCAAAACCAGAAAGTTTGAGATTAGTGCTTGCATTAGCTGTGAGGCAAGGAAAAGTGGTAAGGCATTTTGATTTTGAGACGGCTTACCTGAATGCTAAGCTTGAGGAGGAGATTTACATGGAACAACCTCCTGGTTTTGGTAGTGATACTGAGACAAAAGTGTGTAAGTTAAACAAAGCATTGTATGGCTTGAAGCAAAGTGCACGTTGCTGGAATCAGTGTATTCATGCTGAGCTTGAAAGGCTTGGGTTTAAACGAAGTGTTGCAGATGCTTGTGTTTACACTAGAGGAGGGGTAGTTCTTGTGATTTATGTGGATGATCTTTGTGTAACAGCTAATTCAGAACAAGAAGTGCAAGAGGTACAAAAGGAATTGTCTCAGAAGTTCGCGTTGAAGGACTTGGGAAATCTGAAAGCTTACCTAGGGATAGAGGTAGAGTGGACAGATGATGGCAGAGGCTGAGAATTTGAAGTGCAGAACTAAGTACATTGGAGTAAGGTACCAGAATGTAAGAGAATTAGTTCAGAATGGTATCCTAAAGCTAGAGTACATTGACACAAAGGATAACCTAGCTGACGTTTTGACAAAAGCACTTTCTGGAGAAAGACATGAACAATTTTCTTGTGCAATTGGTATGGTTCCTTAACTCCACAAAGATATAAATGTAAATACACAGTGTTATTCCACATCTGTACATTTTGGAGGGGCATGTTAAAATATATTTCTAAATTGTATTGAAAATGTTCAGATGTGTCAATGGTTAACTAAGGTTTAAAATGGTTCCTGTTGCAGGCCAGAAAGCCTAGGCCTGGAAGAACAAGTCTTCAAGGACATGTGCTGAGACATAATATAAACAAATGTATTATTGTTATGCTTTTGTGTAGTATGATGACTTCATGGGAAAGAGGTGTGTCCACTTGGTGGGAAGGTTGATCT
>NW_024806367.1:0-4054 GCF_019175285.1 Sceloporus undulatus | reverse complement strand
GTGTTTCAATGATGCATGCGTCCTAAGAGTCCAGAAGTCGCACCAAAGCCACACTCCAGCCCTAAGGACTGGAGCGTGGCTTTGGTGTGGCTTCTGGACTCTTAGGACGCATGCATCATTGAAACACCATACCTCCACTGTGACTCGAAGCAGCTTTATTTTGGCTGTCTGTAACAGGCCTACGTTAAGGCTCCAAAAGTAGCACCTGCCACAACATGGTAAGATGTCACCTTGCTCTGGGTCATGGGGCCATTTCCTCAACGCCACTAATAATAATATGAGGGGAAAGGGTTTCAGTGAGTTTGAGAGAGAAAATGACCCAATCCACATAGTGAGTCACTGTCCAGAACTGGCTCATAGGAAAGCTTCCTCGGCTGTTTAATTTAAAGCTGTCTAATTTAAATTTTCTGTTTATGGAGGTCATTATTTTGCTTGCTGGACCTAAAAGAGTCAAAAGATACAAACGGGGAAAATGATCTAGAACCATTTCAATCTGGTTTCAGACCTGGCTATGGAACAGAGAGAACCTTCGTCACCTTGGCGGATGGCCTATTCAGGAACTAGACAGAGGGGGTGTGTTCTGCTGGATCTCTCAGCAGCTTTTGATACAATTGACCATGGTATTCTTCTGGGTTGGCACACTGATATGGGACTTGGAGGTACTATAGTTTTTTGTGGGGTTTTGGGGCTATGTGGCCATGTTCTAGAAGAGTTTCTTCCTGACGTTTCACCAGCATCTGTGGCCGGCATCTTCAAAGAATGGTTGCCTGGAAAAAGTTGGGTGTATATATACTATGTGAGCCTGGGAATGCAGGAGTGATTTGCATGTGTATTGTTTTGTTGCTGATGGCAGGCTTCAGGCTGGGAGGCTAATGCAAAGAAGGATTTGTGTCTGCTAATTGGTGATCATTATCTGCCGGGAAAGCCCCTGAATGGCAAATGGGAAACCACTCAGAGTCAGGGTTCAGAATACCTTTAATGTTTATACCTTGGATTGCTTCAACCATACTTCTGCTCCAATGGACCATCTGTGCATGACTCAGACCTGGCTTGGTTTCTCCACTGTTGTGCTGAACAGCCCAATACACAATGAGATGAACAAGCAAATCTGCAACTGAAGAAATTCTGCTGCCAATTTGAGCCGGGGCAGATATAAAATCTTACAATTTTAAAAAAGTTTCCTAATTTGCACATTTATTCAAACAATTTACCCAATTCAGAATTTGACCTAATTTATGCAAAAAAATCCCATTGACCAGTGTGTGTGTGTCTTCAATTTCACACTTTAGTTCTTTACAGCTTAAAATGGCTGTGTTATTTTGTACTGACTTTATTTATTGGAAACCCCCAGTAAGATTTAGGAATGCTTGAATGCTTGAGCTGAAATGTTTATTTTCTTGCAACAAGCTACAAAAATGCTACTTTGATTGACATCCCTAAGTCCAATATAATTTATTTCCATTTCTATCTCAAATGTTATCAAATGTAACACACAACTGCCTTGCACTTCTGGGTTTGATGTTTCTACTCCCTTTGAGATTCCAATAAAGGGACTAAGAGGGGTGAGAAATTTGTTAATAGGCCGCCATGCATAACTCTTGCAAGAGTATTTTTAATTTGAACTAGCAAACTATGCAACCAGTCAATAAATGCACAGTACTCAAATGCTTCCAATAGTTGCAGTCACAACAGCACTTTTCTACAGTACTCTGCAATCAGTATCGCCAGTGACAGTGAATGAAATCCAGGGCCATAAAAATCATGGGAGTATTCATGTGAATTAAACCCACTTAAGCAAGAGAAGAAAGAACAAGACCAAAGAAGCCCTTTTTCATATATCAACCATTGCTGGGAAAGGCCTTTTTCTTGAAAAGCAGATTAATTTCCATTTAGATTTCCATTAGCTTATTTATTACATCAAACTGGGAATTAATGCTATCCACCTACTGCCACCAGACAATTACATGAGCTTTAATATATCACATCTTTCAAGTCTTGAGACTGAATTGAATTAACAGGAAGATATTCAGTTTGCTTCATTATTCTGATACCATTGTTGTTTCACCATTTAAATCCCTCTCATGCCCAGTGCTGAGAAGGAATTAGGCAAATAGTAAATCTGAGAAGGAGCATTTTTAATTTATGTATATCAGCATTACGATGTTTAATGTGCCGGGAGAGAAATCACTGTTACATTTTGCATGCTGGCAATTTTTCCCTAGGTGCCATCTCATTAAGTGTTATTTGCTTTGTATTACAACACAAAATCATGACATTTAAAAACAAGCAGCAATTAAAATGTAACCGCAGTTCAATAGTTTTGACTTCCCCTTTGCTTATGCAACACAGTGAAGAACTTTGTACCAGTCTATATGAGAGCAATGGCAAACTCCTCTGAACAAATTTTGCCAAGAAAGCCCCATTATAGGTTTGCCTTAGGGTCACCATAAACTGGAAATGACTTGAAGGCACGCCACCACCGCCACCACAACAACAACATGACAGCAACACTATTGTGAGATTGCATATACCCTGGCAGCTAGTAGCTTCCATGTGAGTGGTATAGTGAACCCACTCTTGGGTTTTTTAGTCTGTAAAATATCTTAAAGGCACCAGATTCTGTCTGATCACGGAAAGTAAACAGGTCAAACCTGGTTAGTACTTGGATGGGATGTTGCCAAAGACTACCAAGTGCTGTGGGCTACATTTCAGAAGAAGATATTTCCAAAGCCACCTCTCAGGATTCCTTGCCTATAAAACCCTATGAAATTAATGGGGTCACCGTAAGTTGACAAGTGACCTGAAGACACACATACATACACACACATTTTAAAGAAGCAGTCCAAGGTATTAAACCTTGACTCCTAAATAGATTCAGCACCTTGGGTAATTAATTTAAGGTTCAGCTAAGTAGATTCATTGACATGGAAGCCACCAGCCACCTTTAGGTACGTAGTCAAGAATAAATATATTGAAAAAAGAGCCAGAACATGTTTTCTGCATTGTTTTATTTCCATAGATGTGCCACAAAGGCAAAGGCCAACAGAAGTAAAAGAAAACAAAGCCTTCTGGGACCAGACGTTGGAATTGGCACTCACTCAGCATCATTTGTATCTTTTAAATTTTCTTACATATTACCATAATCTGGGTATAATCTGAGATTTCCTTTTAAAACATGAAACATTTAACCCCATCCTACTCCGCCCATAAAAGTGACCCCCAAAAATGAAGCTTTTTTGGTTTGAGCTCAAAGCCAAGCAAAGCTGGGGGGGGGGAGTTAATTTCTAAATGCAGCTATTTCAGTAGCCTGCAGAAGCTTCCCTAAAATAAAGACTGATGCATCTGTTGGTAATAAAGCATGCTCCTTAGTGGACCAAGTCTGAATGGTGAAAAAAGGTTATCATTAACTGAGCATCCCCTAAATTCCATATCCCATTATACAGTGTGACACAAGTCTCTCTCTCTCATCCTGCCAACTGCCTTTAAAACATTGTTTTAAAATTTTCATCTCCCATTATGGAGGAAAATCATATATACATGCATGCGTTGCTGTCTTCATAATGTGACCTTGCAACATTGCTGTATCTGTTTGCTCCATTTCTCCTCAGTGCTATTTTTACTACGCCTTGGTAATATTTTTTAAAATCTCTTACATTGTCTTAAATTGGCATCATGTCAGGAAAGCTTTCTTCAGTTCCATATTGCAAAATGCAGACTGGAGCCTGAAATGTCTAGCCAGAGAAAGAAGTGCTTTGGAGCCATTGAGGATAAACATTCTCTCACTCCACAAGGCCAATTCCTATGGGAAACCAGAGTGCAGGGGGTAGGAAGGGGAACAAATGTCTTAATAGGGTTTAAGAGAAGAGTATGAACAACACAGTCCAATTTTAGGGACAGATTCAGAGTATGTTTCTCCACTGAATAACCAGTTTTTACCTGGGCTGGTTCTACAGTTAGGCAGAGGAGGCAGCCACCCAAGCAGCATTTTTTGCATGTTATGAAAGAGAAGCTTAATGCTATTGAAATCCACAAGCACCTGGACAACTTCGGGGGG
>NW_024806366.1:0-4054 GCF_019175285.1 Sceloporus undulatus | reverse complement strand
GGATGCAGGGTGCAGAGATGGCATTAAATTGAATTTAGGGGCAAACGGGGCCAAGATCCATAACCTGTAGTGACCCAAATCCCCACAACACAGGAAGTATCCCTATTTTTTGATCTGCCTGTCGACTGATCAGCAGACCTTCTTTCTGGTCTGCATTAACAAAACTGAGTTTACTTACTTTTTTGTGGGTCTTTCGGGCTATGTGGCCATGTTCTACCAGAGTTTCTTTCTCACATTTTGCCAGCATCTGTGGCTGGGATCAAGATGCCAGCCACAGATGATAGTGAAACGTCAGAAAGAAACTCTGCTAAAACATGGCCACATAGCCCAAAAGACCCACAAAAAACTACAGATGCAGACCATGAAAATCCTTTCACTTTACATGAGTTTACTTAAATTTTTACAAAATCCTTAATAAATAATAATAATGGGCACTATAAATCAGCTCACCTGCTCCTCTTCCCTTTTCGTCTCCTCTGCCTGGCTCAGGAGGAAACCCTCTGCCAAGGCCACTGCTTGGAAGGTGGTCTCCGCTCCACACTCTCGAACCCAGCTCTCCATCTCTGGGGGAAGGATGGCCAGGAGCTGCTCCAGGATCACCAGGTCCAGCATCTCAGCCTTGGTGTATCTCTCTGGCTTCAGCCACTGACAGCAGAGATTGTGGAGCTGGCTGCAAACCTCTCGGGGCCCCAAAGCCTCCTCCTGGTAGACAAAGTGTCTGAAGTGCTGGCGCTGGACCTCAGAACTGAGCATCTTCTCCCCGAAGCTCCTCTGCATGGCTCTTCCCAAAAGAAGAATGGAAAACAAGACATCCTGTGAATGAGATGTTCTAAAGACTCTCTTCAGAGATTTGACAATTAATCCACATCACTCAGATTCTCACTGCAGCATCTTTCCACTTGCTCTGTCCCTATTGCCTTGACCCATTTTTAGCACAGCTCTGTCAACAGCAATGGGGTGGCTTTTTCATCTTTAAACATTGCTTTTAACACTTTTTGCTGCCTGAACCAAAGGACAAGATGACACCCCATCAATAATGATGACCTTTGGAATACAAGGGGCTCTGTTTTCTCTCCACCCCCAACAAAAAAAAGGGAGAGGAATGGACCACCCCTTTGAGCTCCTCTTCAGAAGGGCTTCCTGGGGGAACAGGGCCCAACTCTCTGCCTGGACATCACTCTCCTCTCCGGCTTAGGCTGCATCAATAGAAGTATAGTGTCTAGATCAAGGGAAATAATAGGGCCACTCTATTCTGCTCTGGTAGGCTCCACCTGGAAAACTGTGTTCAGTTCTGGGCACCACAATTCAGAAAGGATGTGGAGGAACTAGAGTGTGTCCAAAGAAGGGTAACTAAAATGGTGAAGGGTTTGGAAACCATGCCCTATGAGGAACGACTTAGGGAGCTGGGGATGTTTAGCCCAGAGAAGAGACCGTTAAGAGGTGATATGATAGCCCTGTTTAAATACTTGAAGGGATTTCATATTGAGGACGGAGCAAGCTTGTTTTCTGCTGCTCCAGAGACTAGAAACCAGAACCATGGATGCAATCTACAGGAAAAGAGATTCCACCTCAACATTAGGAAGAACTTCCTGACACTAAGGGCTCTTCGACAGTGGAACAAACTCCTTCCTCGGAGTCTAGTGGAGTCATCTTCCTTAGAGGTCTTTAAGCACAGGCTCAGTGATGCTTTGATTGAGATTTCCTGCATGGCAGAATGGGGTTGGACTGGATGGCCCTTGTGGTCTCTTCCAACTCTATGCTTCTATGATTCCTTTAAGCTGTGTTTGTGTGAGAGATCATTTTCCTAGAGAGGAACTTCAGGGAAACCAGAAGGAAGGAAGAAGTCAACTAGAAGACAAATGAATAGCTCCGGAAGGAAGGAAATGGAAGCTGAGCAGCATGGATTTGAAATTGTTGTTGTGTTCTTTAAAGATGGAAACTCTAAGGCTACACTCAAACAATAGCAATAATATTAATAACAAGAAAACTTCATTGGGTTTGATGAACAAAATAAGGATGTGACTTGTCCAACCCAGTGGCTTTCATGGCCATGTTATTATTAGTAGTAGTAGTACTGATACTATTATCATGCCCTTTTCCCAAAACTGGGAGTCAGAGCAGCTTGCAAGATTAAAACAGCTAATTATAAACATACATTAAATCAAGGTTAAATTATGAAAGTATGTTTTACAAATGTTCATGTCATCCTTGCTCAGGGGCCAAGCTAATCTTCTGTGTTTTGTTCCAGTCTTAGTACAGTAGACCCTTGTTATACGCTGGGGTTTGCTTCCAGGATCCACCACGTATTAAAAAACCACGTATGCTCAAGTCCGCATTTAAATTTACCTTCAATTGATGTCAGCCAGGCTGAGAAGCACTCAATCCCAACATGGAGTTTAAAAGGAGGCAGAGGAGAGCACTATGGGTCTGCATCTGGGGGTGGGGGGTTGCTTTGCTGTGGGGATGCCCTGCAATCTCCTCTCCTCTCTCTCTCTCTCCTCCTCCCTTCCCCATAGGAATCAATCAAAACATGGAGTTTAAAAGGAGGTAGTGGAGAGCATTATGGGTCTGCATGGGGGGTTGCTTTGCTAGGGGGATGCCCTGCAATCTCCTCTCTTCTGTCTCCCCGTCCTCCTCCCTTACCCAAAGGAACCAATCATAGAATCAGAAGAGGCCACAAGGGCCATCCAGTCCAACCCCATTCTGCCATGCAGGTAATCTAAATCAAAGCATCTTGACAGATGGCCATCCAGCCTCTGTTTAAAGACCCCTAAGGAAGGAGATTCCACTACACTCCAAGTAAGGAGTGTGTTCCAGTTTTGAACAGCCCTTACTCCCAGGAAGTTCCTCCAAATGTTGAGGTGGAATCTCCCCTCTCTCCTTAATCACTCCTCCTCCCCATTGAAGACAATCAGGGAAAGGAATTTAAAAGAGAGCCAAAAGCATCAGGAGAATGGTGCTTGGCTTTATCATCAGGAGAGAATGGAGCTTGCCTTGCTGTTGCCTTCCACCACCCCCAGCACCCACATCCCATGTCTCATTGAAATAAATGGTATGAAGTATTTCCCTTTGTTCTCATGAATCATGTCCTCATGGCAGACCTAAGGTGAACCTGTACACTCCAATATCCAGCTCCTCATACAAAAAATGCTTGTACATATGCAAGAATCAAAACTCACACAGAGAAACATGCTCTTAGTACATGCAGGTAGTTGAAAATATTCTTTTTCTTACTGTACATGTACAGTGCAGTATAGAATCGTAGAGTTGGAAGAGAATGCAAGGGCCATCCAGTCCAACCCCCCTGTCATGCAGGAAATCACAATCAAAGCATCCCCGACAGATGGCCATCCAGCCTCTGCTTAAAGGAAGGAGACTCCACTACACTCCGAGAAAGGAGTGTGTTCCACTGTCGGACAGCCCTTACTGTCAGGAAGTTCCTCCTAATGTTGAGCTGGAATCTCTTTCCCATTGTTCCGGGTCCTGTTCTCTGGAGCAGCAGAAAACCAGCTTGCTCCCTCCTCAATATGACATCCCTTCAAGTATTTAAACAGGGCTATCATATCACCTCTTAACCTTCTCTTCTCCAGGCTAAACATCCCCAGCTCCCAATATCAGTGCTTTTTTTAAACCTACTTCCAGAACAGGTTGTCTCATGTTCTAAACCTTCCATGTATGAATTGAACACATCTGGGTCCACAGGACTTTCCATGACTACTTCTTTTATCTGCCAATAAAAGTTGTTCTCAAGCTTGAAGAGTCCCATGTATAAGGTGGGATTTTGGGTGCAAAGGGTTTTTAAAATTGGTCCATAAATTGAACAATTGGCTCTAAGGCTGAGGTGTAGCCTGATAATACTGGGCAGCCTGGAGGTGTGCATTTTTGGCAATATTTAAAATATAGGTAATCTAGGCTTTGCTGTTGTTACCTGCACTCAAATTGATCTCGACTCATGTTGACCTTCTGGATGAGACATCTCCAAGACCCCCAGTCCTCCTCTGCTCTAGTCCTACAGTCCCATGCCCATGGTCTTTCTCATTGAATCCAACCATCT
>NW_024806365.1:3557-4055 GCF_019175285.1 Sceloporus undulatus | reverse complement strand
TCATGGATTGCTGGGGAAGGAATTATGTGACCAACCAGATGATTAGCATGTACATTTACTCAATGAATTTTTATTCTGGGCTAGCAACTTTGGTAGATGGTGTTATTGCCTATTTACTCAACGTGGGGCATCTACATTGCTTGGGATACTTATGATCTGTGGCTAAGCTCTAACCTGTAGTGAGATAAAGCACAAGTGCAATGGACTGTACCATCTTCGCTTTTGGTGACACACACTTTCTAGAGTAGTGAAGAGAGTAATGAAAAGCACATTGAAAAGCAGAAAAGAGTGAGGAGACAAGCTCCATGTGCTTGTCCACATGTTGCAAATACTCTGTTGTACACTACGGTTCTGTGTTTTGGAGAGCATTTTCAATTCCAGCAATTTCTTTTAAAGGCCCCTGAAGAAAACCTTTTGTCACTGAGGCCAAAATGCATGGGGTATTTTAAAAATACTGAATAAGCAGTTGACCACCTCGGAGTATGTGGAGCTTTGTCT
>NW_024806365.1:0-1229 GCF_019175285.1 Sceloporus undulatus | reverse complement strand
CACAGGGAAGCCAGTGCCTGGCAGCAACATACCACTTCTTCCCTGCAGAATACAATGTTAACAGCGTAATTGAGCCATCAGCACGGACATCACAGAAACCTATGGTCTCCTGTTGGCTTCACATGAATGCTTCCATTTTGTGTCTGCTTGTAATGTGCTTATGAAAGTCCCTGAGACTGACCAGCATGGCTAAAAGTGTATACCAGGTGAATGTTGCTTCTGCGCTGGCATCCTTCCCTGCATGCTGGCTTGCTTTAGACTGTGTGTAAAACAGTGAGGTAGACAAAGCTCCACATACTCCGAGTGGTCAACTGCTGTATTCGGTATTTTTAAAATACCCCCCATGCAATTTTGGCCCTCAGTGACAAAAGGGTTTTTCTTCTTCAGGGCCTTTAAAAGAATTGCTGGAATTGAAAATGCCTCTCCAAAACACAGAACCGTAGTGTACAACAGAGTATTTGCAACAGTGGACAAGCACATGGGAGCTTGTCTCCTCCCTCACTCTTTTCTTGCTTTTAATTCAATGTGCTTTTCATTACTCTCTTCACTACCTTAAAAGTGGTGTGTAACCAAAATGAAGATTGGTACAGTCCATTGCACTTGATGCTGTGAAAAATCTCTCAACTACAGTAGAGCGCCTTAGCCCACAACAGATCATCACATAAGACAGTACCAGCAAAAGGAGTTCAGAGCTTATTTTCACAAGATAACAAAGTACTGAAAAGGTAGCATATAGTTACATGGTGCGTGGTTTAAATTCTGGAATTTGCTACCATAAGGCAGAAAGATGACAGCCCACTTGCAAATGCTTGTAAAGAGATTAGTCAGAGAAACAAAGGATTACTCTAATGGCAGCTGCTGCTTATAATGGCAACATATTACCTCCAGTATCAGAGGCTGGCAACCTCTGGATACCCATTGCTAAGGGAACATAAACAGGAAGGTGCTATGACACTTGTGCCTTCCTCCTGAGCTTTCCTGGGGTATCTGGCTGACCATTGTGGGGAGAAAATCCTAGCCCCGAGAGGTACTTTTGGAGTTAGATTTTTCTCCTATCAGGCATTAGCAGGTTTGGGTCCTAGAAAGTCTCCTCAGGTCAAGAAGCAGTCTATCTTTCCCCCACTAACTATGTGCCTTGTGGGTGTTGCTAAACTGCAACTTTCAGCAGCCCTAGCCAGCATAGCTTCATGGTCAAGAATGATGGGACTTGCAATTCAACAGCATCTGGA
>NW_024806364.1:0-4055 GCF_019175285.1 Sceloporus undulatus | reverse complement strand
GTGGCCAAGAGGTTGGGCTATGGGGCTTTTTGCTTGCTTTCATGATTGTTGTATATGTTTTTTAACTCTTTTTGGTTTTGTGTTTTATATGATTGTATTTTAATCTTGTTGTAAGCCGCCCTGATTTTAATAAGAGCGGGATATAAATAAAAATTTTATTATTATTATTTATTATTAATCATGTAGAAGGAGGGAATCAAGTATTCAGTTCATTCACCAGTGCTATCACCCTCCCAGAGCAATGAGGTAGTAACATGGAAATATCCCAAGTGATCTGGTCTTTCTCTGTTATTATATCATTTCACCATTACTCACATGGCAGGGAGGAAAGAGAAACAAGATGGACAAACATTAGGGTAGCACAGGGGTGAACAAACTCTAACCCTCCAGATGCTGATAGTTTGCAGCTTCTGCCAGCTGTAACCAACAGAGCCAACACCTGAATTTATCTGAAGTGAACACTTGTAATCCAACGTTTGAAGGACCAAAGTTGCAGTTACTCACTGAGCTGTTGTTCTGGCCATTATTGTTGTTGGTGGTAGTGTTTAATATTCCACCTTTCTCCCAATAATGGGAAGCTAACAACCTATTTAAATGTGGCTAACACCCTATTTTTAAAAAATACAGATTAAAAACTATTTAAAAAACCCTTAAAAGTATTCATATAAAATGTATTTAAGGAGAAATTAAACAACTGATTAAATTACAATATTAAACAGTCAAAACCTTACAATTTATTAAAAGACAATACAATCCATAAAATTTTATTTATTTATTTATTTATTTATTTATTTATTTATTTATTTATTTCCAGGATTTACATCCTACCTTTCTCCACAATGGGATTCAAGGTGGGTTACAATATCTTAAAAAGACAAAGCTAAAACATTGATTACAAAGTTAACAAATAATTAAATAATGCCAAGCTTAAAACATAGGTTAAAAACAACATAGTTTTATATAGCAAAACCATTAAAAGAGTAAACCAGCACACCATATTATTCAAAAATAATTCACCCACCAAACACCTGCCTAAATAAAAATGTCTTCAGCTGCTGGTGGAAAGAGAACAGGGAGAGGGCTGGCCTGACCTCCTGTGGCAGGGAGTTCCATAGTCTGGGAGCAGCCACGGAGAAGGCTCTCTCCCAAGTCCTCACCAACTACACTTTTGAAGGAGGTAGAACTGAGTGAAAGCCTGCTCCTGCCAATCTTAGTGCCTGGGTTGGCTTGTAAAGGGAAATACAGTCCTTCAGACAGTCTGGACCCAAGACATTTAGTAAAACATCACAGTGCATCATTAAAAGCCCATTCCATGTATCCTGGTGGCACAAGAATGTTTTTGGTTGCTGACAGAGGGAGAGCAAAGAGGAAGCCATCCCAGCCTTCTTAAGGGTGGAATTCTAAAAATTCAACCACCAGGAAAGCCATCTTCTGTGTAATGACCAAAGGGGTCTGAGAAGGCTGCAAGATAGAGAGAACAGCCTTTCCAGATGATCTTAAAGCTCTAATGGGTTTATAAAGGGAGCTGCAGTCTTTCAAGCAGCCATATAGGACATTATAGGTAATCCCAGCACTTTCAGTTATCCTTGGAAATAGACCAGCAGCCAGTGGAGCTGTTGCAGCACTTCTCCAGATGGACCTAGGGACTGGACCTGAGATGATTTGTTAACACTGAGATGGCCTAACATGCATGACAGTTCAAAATAATTAAGATCTTAGTCCAAGCATCTTAATCTGGTGAAAATCCCAAAGCCTGAATTCATCTGAAGTGAAGCTCTACAAGTATGTTGTTGATGGTGTCACGAACCTGGGGTGGCAGGGAATATCAGTGGCCAGCACTGCAGGGAGGGACCACGGGACAATGATACAGCATAAGCTTTTTATGCAGAAAGCCTCAGTTTCAGTCATTTCAGACATTTTCATGAAATGCTAGGAAGAATCCAGGTTGGATCTCTGGACAATTTCCCAGGCTTGCCAGTGGAGTCCCCTGATATGTGGATTCTAAAAGGTGCTGAATGGCTCCAACCCTGATGTCTACCCCAGAAATAGCAAAATAATTTAAAAATCCATATTCAGACAATGTCTTTATTCTGGCTAATCCAATGTTTATAAAACAGCATGCAAGGTTTTAACTCGTTACAATTCATCCTCAGATTAAACTGTTAACAAAGTAAAATTCTAGGAAGGAAGAAGGTGCTGATTTTACTCTAATTGATTTTGAAAGTTCTGTGAAATCAATCAGTAATTTAGAGGATAACATAGTATGGGGTGATTATCCTCTGGTTGTCTACATTTGTTTGAGGATACTGTATAAAATTGCCACTAATTATTTGACTGTACAGATATACCCTCTAGATACATTCCAAGGCATTCAATCCAAATGCCATTAAATCTAAATCAAAATGTCTCCCTCACATCCACAGTTGATTTCCAAACACGTTTCCACTCAAGCACATTTCCACCAAAGTGTTTGAACAAGATATTTCAATAAGGCATTTTTATGGCAAATTGCATACTCAGAAAAAAAATGCTAATGTGCCATGCTGTGAAAGGTCAAATGAATAAACCTGATATGAATGTGCAAGATAAGGGATTCCCCTAAAGAGCAGTTAACTCAACAAAGTAGCTTTAGTCTGCTAAAATACTGGCAATTATTTCAATAAAAATAAACAGCTAAGGAAAGATTAAGTCATCTGCTGAGTCTAGTGTTGATTGCTTTCTAAACAGATATGTCTGTTTTGAGCTGGGCCAGAGGGGATTGGCTAAAACAATAGCTCAAGGTTTGGGGTTTGTTTGTTGGTTGTTGTTCTGAGAGAGAGGGAGGGAGGGAGGGAGGGAGGGAGAGGATACAGTTTTATAAGAACATATAAGAACAATGGCAGCAGGAAAACCTGGTGGATTGGAGAATCATAGAATCGGAAGAGACCACAAGGGCCATCCAGTCCAACCCCGTTCTTCCATGCAGGAACTCACCATCAAAGCACTCCCAACAGATGGCCATCCAGCTTCTGTTTAAAAACCTCCAAAGGAGGAGAGACTACCACTCTCCAATGGAATCTGTTCGATTGTCGAACAGCCCTGACTGTCAGGGGAGATTACCGCACTAGGGTAAAAGCGTTCCCCAATGCGTTCTCACGGGCGCGAGCCTGGAGTATGATGAGAACCAGAACGCTAGTTTACCACACGGCGGAACGCTGCCGTCGCCGCTGTGCGTTCCCAATGTGTTCCCAATGTGTTCCAGGGACGCCATTTCTGGGAACGGACCGTTCCCAGAAATGGCGTCCCTGGAACACATTGGGAACACATTGGGAACACATTTGGAATGCACGGCGGCGATGGCGGCGTTCCGCCGTGTGGTAAACTAGCATTCTGGTTCTCATCACGCTCCAGGCTCGCGCCCATGAGAACGCATTGGGGAATGCTTTTACCCTAGTGCGGTAATCTCCAGGGAGTTCTTCCTAATGTGCTTTTCCTGTTGTTTGCATCCATTGCTCCAGGTTCTATGCTCTGGATCTATAGAAATCAAGCTTGCTCCATCCTTAATACGACACCCCTTCAAATATTTGAACAGGGTTATCATACCACCTCTTAACCTCCAGGCTAAACATACACAGTTCCCTAAGCTGCTTCACATAGAGCATGGTTTCCAGATCAGAAAGATGTTCTAACACCAATGTCTCATTCCCACTACATTGTTATAGCACTACAGTCCAATGCAGCTATGACTTCAGCATCCTTTGGCATGAGAATTCTCAGCCTTCTGGCTGAGAATTTTAAGTTCACCTCCCTAAAGTGCAAATCCTTGCACTCCACAGGGTGCAGCCAAGGCATTGAAAGAGAAATCAGAGTACTATAACTGAGTAAAGGAGAAAGGCTTTGGTTACTAGCAATAAGAACTTTAAGCTAAAAACATGCTCATGTTTTTAGTTTTACCAATTTTCTTTTGGCCCATCCACCACTGGAATGAGCATATACAATTCCAAATAACTCTCCTAATCTTCTGTACACAGCATTTCTAAAGCTGAATTTGGTCCTTGGGCTGAAAGAAGTTCTCC
>NW_024806363.1:0-4058 GCF_019175285.1 Sceloporus undulatus | reverse complement strand
ATAGGTGGTTGAATTTGCAGATCTGCAGCCTGCAGATCTGGAGGGCCTTGTATCCAAAGTACGTAGAACTGGGTGAGCAAATTTTGGCCTCAATGTACAGTTGGCCCTCCAGATCTGCAGGCTGCAGATCTGCAAATTCAACCACCTATGGTTCGTCACACCCCATATTATTAATAGCGACGACAATGCAGACACATCACCACCATTTTATAACATGGGACATGATCATCCATGTTTTTTCGTATCTGTATGGGGTCCATAGCCTTGCAGATATGAAGGGCCTGCCGTATGTATGTGGTGCTGACTGGTGAGCTGAATCTGCACATATGTATACAGATGCATGCAGACAAACACATTGCCTTCCTTCCCCTCATGTTTTTTGGTTTTATGTTTAATAATGAAACATAAGCCATCTGATTCCATAGATGTGGTGGAAGTTATTAATAAACATATGATATAAATATTGGATGGAAGGTCCATGAAAAACTGGAGATACTGTTGGTTTAAGCTTGTGTTGAACCAGAAATCGATTATAAGTCTGTTTTATTTAGAAGGAGTTGAACTCCAACCAAAGAATTACATACATAGCTGGAACTTGTCCTGGGTCCAGGACTATTTTTTGAATTGCCAATGTGATCTTGTTAGCTATTAGTATTTTTCTCCAGTTTCAGTTAATATGACAGTTATTTTAATAAAACAAACTTGGCTGGGGTTATTCATTGCAGTAATACCATTTGCTTCAGACTCAGTGACATATTATAGAGCTGTCCCTTAAATGTGTATGGAAACTACAAATTGCTTGATTGTTGAAAGCCAGTGGTTTGAATGTTGAATCAGGTCACTGGCAGACCAGGATTCAAATTCCTGCTTGGCCATGGAAACCCACTGAGTGACCTTGGACAAGTCGCACTCTCTCAGTCTCAGAGGAAGTCCATGGCAAACATCCTTTGAACAAATTCTGCCAAGAAAATCTCATGATGGGTTCACCCTAGGGTTATTTTAAGTCAGAAATGACTTGAAGATGCACAACAACCACAACAATTATATCCAGTTCAGAATTCTGTAACATAGAGCTACCTCTGAAATGTGTATGGAAACTGTTGTTGTTGTCTTCAAATTATTTCTGACTTATAGTGATCCTAAGGCAAACTTATCATGGGGTTTCTTGGCAAGATTTGTTCAAAGGGGGTTTGTCTTTACCTTTCTCTGAGGCTGAGAGAGTTAGAGGTGAAATAGACAGGCAGAAGGGGCAGCTTGAGGCCAGCCCTTCCAAAGACGGGTTGAGGCAAAGGTCCACTCCTTTTTCATTGGGCATACGGTATACGGAAGATCTCAGGGCAAGGAAGCGGGCTGCGCAACGACTAGAGTGAAAATGGCGAACACATCAGGACTTAGCCGACAAGACACTCCTAGAGTCTCATTTGCAGGCCTACGGAGTGGCAATAGGTGCAGCCAAGAACTCGTTCTTTGCTGCACGTATTGCGTCCGTGGAGTCGCGTCCGGCAGAGCTGTTCAGGGTTGTGAGAGAGCTTACCCAACTGGCTCCTCCCCTGAACCCATTATTGGAGCCACCTAAAGCCTGCTGTGACGAGTTTAACAACTTCTTCGCGGATAAAATCTCTCGGCTAAGGGATGATCTCGACGCTGTTATTGGTTCAGAATCGAGAGAAGAGGCGTCCCGAGCTTCCGTGGACTCAGTTGTACTGGATCATTTTGAGTCTGTAAGTACTGAGGATGTGGACAAGATCCTCGGTAGCGTTAGGAAGACGATGTGCTCTCTCGATCCCTGTCCTTCATGGCTGGCAGTTCAAGGGGGGACGGCGATAACTGAGATGTTGCGCCGCATCGTCAATTCTTCTCTCAGGGAGGGCCATTTGCCATCTAGTTTAAAGACGGCCATTGTGAAACCTTTATTAAAAAAGCCCTCCCTTGACCCCCTAATTAGAAATAACTATCGGCCTGTCTCACTGCTGCCATTTTTAGGGAAGGTGCTTCTAAGACTGAGCATTGAAACAATAATTCTGAGGTTGAGAGGCTTGGCGCCTTCCCTTCAACTTAAGCAAGGTCCCTTCCAGAAAGAAAATGGAGAGGGGTGGGGAGTGGATTTAAATCATTGATAGAGGTCCCACTGGGTGACCTTGGGCTGGTCCCACTCAGCCTCAGAGAAACTTCCTCTGAAAAAATTTGCCAGGAAAACCCCATGATAGGTTTGCCTTAGGGTCGCCATAAGTCAGAACCAACTTGCAAATAGCATCAACAAAAGAGGTCCAAGGCTGCATCCACACTGCAGAAATAATGCAGTTTGACAACACTTTAACTGCCCTGGCTCCATGCTATAGGATCCTGGGATTTGTAGTTTTGGGAGCTATTTAACCATCTGTGTCAGCTACAAGAAACGGAACTGCAATTCCAGACCTCCTCATCATTTCATTTCTATGCCACCTTTTCCCCCAGAAAAGGACCCAAGGCAGTTTGCTTTTTTTGGTTGTATCTGCTCTGCAGAATTAAGTTTGATACCACTTTAATTTCCATTATAGCTCCGTGCTATGGAATCATGGGATTTGTAGTTTTGAGGAGCTGTTTATCCATCTCTGTCAGGTGCCACAACAAACTACCAATCTCAGCATTCCACAGCATGGAGCCAAGGGCAGTTAAAGTGGCATCAAACTGGATTATTTCTTTAGTGCAGATGCAAACTGAGTCCTTCCTCTCAAGGTGTTCACATCAGATAAATTCAGGTTGATAAAGCAAAGTGCAGCTGCTCAAGCAATGAGTGGCAGACACTCTGTTCATGCTCAGAGACACTCTGTTCATGCTCTGTGACACTCAGAGGAGGCACAAGAAGGCAAGGGCTAAGGAGGAGGGCAGAAAAGGAGCTACTTGAGGATGAGCATATGAAAAATTAATGAGTTATACATATATAAACATACCAAACTCTGAAAAACTCCAAAATAAATCTAGTCCTCAGCATTTTGGATAAGGGAGACTCAACCTGTAGTTGATAAGAGTTTATTATTATTATTATCATTATTATTATTATCATTATTATTATTATTCTGTATGTATGGAGTATATCACACGGAGCTTTTTGGTGGTTTTGTGGCTCCGTTCCAGCTCACTTCCAAAGTGATTGCACTTCAAATGATGAGGTTTCATGTCATAAAGTGACTGTTTTATCAGACACCATTGATTTCTATGGAGCCCCTTGCGAATTGCTTCAGCAGTGTTTCTGAAGTCACCCCTCATTTTGGTAAAAACGGGAAAAAAGTGACTTCAGAGAATTTGCTTCCAGGCTGCCTTCGATTGCACCGCGATTTGTTCTGGTGTGGAAAAGCACTCCGATACCACCCCCCTTGGCCCATGCGTCCTGCTCCGTCGATACCCTCCTCTTCCTTCATGCCATCTCCTCCTCTCTGCCAACGAGCTGATGCCATCATCCCCTGTGTCCTCCTAGACCCCGATCTGCTCCCCTCCTTCAGCCTCCCACCAATCCCATCATCCTTGCCTTCTCCTAGACCCCATCTGCTCCCCTCCTTCCACCAATCCCATCATCCCCTGCCTTCTCCTAGACCCCCATCTGCTCCACTTCTTCACCCTGACACCAATCCCATCATCCCCTGACTGCTCCTGCCGATCCTGGCCCCAGGGACCCCCCGCGACCTATCCCAACATCCTCTGACTGCTCCTGCATCCCGATCCTGGCCCCAGGGACCCCCCGCGACCTATCCCATCATCCCCTGACTACTCCTGCATCCGGATCCTAGAATCATAGAATCATAGAATCGTAGAGTTGGAAGAGACCACAAGGGCCATCCAGTCCAACCTCCTGCCATGCAAGAAATCACAATCAAAGCATCCTCGACAGATGGCCATCCAGCCTCTGTTTGAAGACCTCCAAGGAAGGAGACTCCACTACACTCCGAGGGAGTGTGTTCCACTGTTGAACAGCCCTTACTGTCAGGAAATTCTTCCTAATGTTGAGATGGAATCTCTTTTCCTGTAGCTTGCATCCATTGTTCTGGGTCCTGTTCTCTGGAGCAGCAGAAAACAAGCTTGCT
>NW_024806362.1:0-4058 GCF_019175285.1 Sceloporus undulatus | reverse complement strand
GGTTTTCTTGGCAAGATTTGTTCAGAGTAGGTTTATGCACCATACAAAGATAAAAATTGTCAAAACTAATACAGGCTTGACTAAAGCTTTCCATATGTGTTTGCTGCAAGAAGCAATGACACTGCCACAGATGTGGTCATACTTTCCTTGGGGCAAAAGGCTGAGCCACCACCTAGAGTGGTAGCATTTTTACTCTTGGAACACCCTCTTTCCTTTTTTGTGTTTCACCTTCTCATCTTTCAGGTGAACACGGATATAAATATCTCCTGTGCTTATTTTAGTTTCAGCGTTCTGGCTTAACTCCAGTTGAGATAATGATTAAGCCAGGCAGGAGTCTGCCTTCCCTTTGCTGTTGTAGCTGGTTAAGATTGTCTCTCTTTGGTTCTCGTTCCAGCTTCCCACAAAGTGCATTGTTAGGATTCACTCATATCTGGGATAACTATTCCAGTCAGTTCAAGACATCTGCACAGTCATTGCTTGCTGAGTCATGCAAAAAAGAATTATTGTAGTCATGCCACCATGGTTATATTTGCACTAGCTTAGAAGGTACTTAAAACATGGCATAACTACTAAAAATTTATTTGGCATGACTGAACAGCTGCAGGCTGTAATGATAATAATAATAAATAGTTTATTTATATACCGCTTTTCCTTGTAGATCAAAGTGGTGTACAGCATTTGAATAATGACCAATGCCATATTACAATACGAGCAAATTAAAAACGGTAATACAAATTTCAATCCAATATAATTATCTAAAAATATGAATTCAGCAGTATTAAAAACATAATATATATATAATATATAATCAATCAATTTGGGGGATACTTTTATTACAAAGAATTGGAAGAATAAGCTTGTTGGAAGAGGTAGGTTTTCAATGCCTTTTTAAAGGCTTCCACTGTACCACTGAGGCGGATCTCTTCTGGAAGAGCATTCCAGAGCGTGGGTGCTACAGCCGTGTAAGCTCTTTGATGGGTAGTCGCCAACCTAACCTTAGGGTGTTCGAGTAATAATTTACCTGTTGTTCTGAGAGTGCGGGGGTGGATTATGCAGAGAGAGGCATTCCCTCAAGTAACCAGGACCCAAGCCATTTAGGGCTTTAATGGTAATAACCAACACTTTGTATTGGGACCGGAAGCGAATTGGCAGCCAGTGGAGAGATTTTAATACGGGTGTTATATGATCTGATCTAGTTATCCCTGTAATCAATTTGGCTGCAGCATTTTGAATCAGCTGAAGCTTCCAAACCTGATACAAAGGTAGCCCCATGTAGAGTGCATTACAGAAATCCAAGCGAGAGGTTACCAGTGCATGTACTACATTTTCTAGGTCCTTTCACTCCAGACAGGGACGTAGCTGGCGTATCAGCCGAAGCTGGTACCAAGCACTCCTGGCCATCGCATCTACTTGAGATGATAACTACAGAGATGGATCCAGGAGTACTCCCAGACTACGAACAGTGTCCTTTAGGGGAAGTTTAACCCCGTCCAGGACAGGATGGCAAATTTCCCTGTCTGGATTCGGAGCACCTGTCATGAGTACCTCTGTTTTCTCTGGATTCAGTCTGAGTTTGTTTTTCCTCATGATGGTGAGAAGTCACACATGGGTTGGTTAGATGACTTGATGGCTCATGCGTGAGATTCATTTTCTAATTTGATCCATCCGATAGCATAGGGAAGTGGATTCCTGATATCTCTTAGCTGCATGGAGTCCTGACCACTCAGAAACCACTTTAACAACATGATACGTTACATATTTGCTCCTGCTGCAGTGGAACGTTTCTTATTTTGTTTTAATGGTAGGAATTCGAATCCCTACGCAGTCTATATGGTGCCTGGAGGGATCTGTCCTAGTTAGTCTCAGCTTCACTGACAGTTTATAATGGGACCACTTCATTTATTTGTAGTGAGTGAGAAGATTATTATAATAAAAATAATTTTGTGTGTACAAAGATAGCTGCTGAAGTATAAACAAAGGGCTTGTGTAAATGTACAGTGGACCCTTGTTATCTGCTTGGGTTTGGTTTCAGGACCCCCAGTGAATAACAAAATTCGTGTATGCTCAAGTCCCACTAAATACAGTGGCATAGCAAAATGGTGTCCCTTATATAAAATGGAAAAAATTAAGGTTTGATACTTGAAATTTATACTTTTTTTTAATATTTTCAAGCCGTGGATGCTTGAATCCATGTATTAAAAATCCATGGATAAGTAGGGCCAACTGTAATGCCTTTTTTAATGACAATATGTTGATGTTTTGACTTTCTGCCTTTTTTCTTTCCTTATTTCCATTATCTTTTATTGTGACAATAGGCTTGCTATGGCATTCTCAAAGTCCCAGAAGGCAGCTGGCTTTGCCGAACCTGTGCCCTTGGTGTTCAGCCAAAATGTTTATTGTGTCCCAAGAAAGGCGGAGCCATGAAGCCAACTCGAAGTGGGACAAAGTGGGTCCATGTTAGTTGTGCTCTCTGGATTCCAGAGGTGGGTGTTTAGAGCATCTGTTTTGTCTGCATAAGCTTAGAATGGAGGTACCTCCTTGTCAAATTAGGTTTTACAGCAAGAAATGACATTTGAAAACACAATAGTATAAGGAAGGATCTAATTAGGGGAATTTTTATTTAGCTCAAATTGCTGAGAGGGGGGCCCTTTCAAATACCCCATGAAACCGCTTCCCGAATTGTATATGAAGGGACCAAATTATCCTTAAGAAATAGTGCAGAGACAGGGTTCTTCATTTAAAGTCTAATTTTTATTAAAAGGGAAAAATTACACAGCAACACAGACGTATACACACACTCATACAAGGCTTGGGAAATCAAGAGTGGAAATATGGAATAGTTCAAGGCAGTACTAAGGCTATACTTACTCCAGTAGGCTTCTCCAGGAATCCAATGCAGTGGGATGTGGATGGGACTCAATCATAGGAGTGAATGACTGGGCCAGGAACCAGATCCGAGTTAAGGAGGGCAGAGTTTCCCCTGCAATACAGACTGGCCCCCTACAAGGAACTTTCAGAGGGTTCTTATAGGCAAAATCTAGCCTCTGGCAAAGGTGCTTAATGGTGAGGACAAAAGGGGTTTGTTTGCT
The DNA here is from genome assembly GCF_019175285.1 of Sceloporus undulatus. Lineage (NCBI taxonomy): Eukaryota > Metazoa > Chordata > Lepidosauria > Squamata > Phrynosomatidae > Sceloporus > Sceloporus undulatus. The sequence goes on along the minus strand of NW_024806362.1, from coordinate 969 downwards.
TGGGCATTGTTAACAAAGGCTTTGCATTGTCTTGTTGAGGCAAAGTGGTCTGACAACAATTGGGGAAGATGGTAGATGAGTTAAGTTAATCACTGGCTCATCAAGTGTGAGACCTAAAACAAGATTTTACTCTTGGAGGTGATGGTTTTCCCATTTAGCAACTCCCAAACTTCCCGTGGGGAATTTCCAAAGGTGTTGTTTTCCAGGGGTCTTGTGAGGATGACTCACCTGCCTACTTGATCCACTGCTTTGAGAATTATGGCTGCTAGCCTGGCAAGGTCAGTTTGGGGTCATGAAGGAACTCCACTCACACGCCAAAATTTATTAAAATCCAGTTACGCTAACAATAGGTGATAGCCCAAAGACGTCAGTTGGCCAGTTGTGAGATTCTACTTGCATTATATGTGAAATAAGATATTCAGTGAGGCAAGGAGCAAAATCTTTTATCATCATGTGACATGGATGCATCATGAAACTTCTAAGTAGTGGAAGGGAGACTATGGCCTGTTACAGACTGCCAAAATAAAGCTGCTTTGAGTCTCTTTGGAGGTATGCTATTTAAATGATGCATGGGTCCTAAGAGTCCGGAGGTCGCGCCAAAGCCACACTCCATTCCTAAGCATAGGAGTGCAGCTTTGGTGCAGCTTCTGGATTTTTATGATGCATGCATCATTTAAACAGCATACCTCCAAAGAGACCCGAAGCAGCTTTATTTTGGCAGTCTGTAACAGGCCTATGCAAGATGAAGAGCTCTTTATAAAAGCTCAGACTCCCCCCCCCCCCCCCCCCCCCCCACCCCAGTGTGTTTACAGCTAGCTGGGGATTTTGGGCAGGGGTTCTTGTGTGTGAGAGAGAATGAGTTAAGGGATGACACCACTACATGAGGTGTTTTGGGATTTTTATGGGTTATTTTTAAACCTTTGGGGGGGAGTTAGGGGGCCTTGTGGAATTCAGTGGGGTATGATGTGT
>NW_024806361.1:0-4059 GCF_019175285.1 Sceloporus undulatus | reverse complement strand
TTTAATCAATCGTACATACAGCATGGCGTAAATTTACATTAAAAAAAATGAAAACTTAATTAATTTTTTGGATTTTTTAAAAAAATAATTATTTGGGGAGTGATGAAAATTTATTATTTTTTGGGGAAAAAATTAAAAATTATTATTTTGGGGGGATTTATTATTATTATTATTATTATTATTAATGGAAAAAACCCCAAATTTAATTCAAAAGCAAACCCTGGGGCCTGTCCTTTGTGCTTCCAATGAGCCTCCCCCACTCTCCCCATGCCTTCAGCCTTTTCAATGGGACACAGGGGCATGCCCCAGCCCCTGGCTTCCCACAGCTCTGTGGGCCTTTTCCTCAGAGGACATGGGAGCTCCCATTCCCCAGCAGCAGGAGGGGAGGCCTCCAGAAAGGCCCACTGAGCTGCTCCTCCCTGAGAGGAAGCCACTGCACTGAGCCCCCCCGGGTTTAAGAATGGTTTGCTCCAGCTCATCCCCCCCCAAAGAGCATCTCCTCCTCTCAGCTTCCCTCTGCGTGGGTCCAGCAGCAGCTGCATCAGTCCCTGGCAGGCAGGCGCCGGAGGAGGAGGAGGAGGAGGGAGGTAGGGATGCTGCGCTGGGACTGAGGGCCCTCCTTCCTCCCTGGAGCATCTCCGGAAAGGACCCCGCAAAGGGACTCTTGCAAGGAAAGGCGAGGAAGGCGCCTTTCCTCCTCCTCCTCCCCAGCATCTTCCTCCCTTTCCAGCCTTGGGTCCTGCAGCCGCAGCGCTGGGGGAGGGATGCCCCCTCCCAAAGAAGGGAGCTGGCCATGATTCAGCATGGCTCCCTCCCAGCAGACAAGGGTCACACGTAGTCCTCTCCCCCCCCCCCCTTGGAGGAGAACCCGCCCTTCCCCTCCTTTCCCCTGGGGAGGACCTGCAGCAGGGATGCTCTTCGCCTCCTTGCCTTGGGAGGGAGGGAGGGAAGGGAGGGACTGGGTGGGGGGTCGGCTCTTGGGGGGAGTCTTCCGGATGGAACACCCCCCCCCGAGGGTATGGAGGGCGCTCAGGAGGGGATGGGAAAGACAAGGATGCCCTCCTCCTCCTCCTCTCCCTCTCTTCCTCCTCTTGTCCTTTCCCCTTTAAGGGGCAGCTAGAAGGGGTGGGGAGCACAAGGGTGCCCTTCTCCCCCTCCCCTCCCCTCCTTTTCTCCTCCTCTTCCTCCTCCTCCTTCCCCTCTTCCTCCTCTCCCTCTTCCTTTTCCTCTTCCTCCTCTCTCCCTCCTCCTCATCTTCCTCTTTTTCCTTTCTTTTCTCCCTCTCCCCTCTCCCCTCCCTCCCCTCTTTCTCTTCCTCCCCCTCTCCCTCCCCTCTTCCCCCTTCCCCCTCTTTTCCCCCTTTTCCACCTTTTCCTCTTCCTTTTCTCCTTCTCCCCCTTCCTCCTCCTCCTCCTCTCCCCTCCTCTCTTTCTCTTTCCTCTTCCTCCCCTTCCTCTTCCCTTCTCCCTCTTCTTCCCGTCCTCCTCCTCTTGCCCCTTCCCCTATTCCCTCCTCTCCTTCCTCTTCCCTTTCCTCCTTGGGTGTCCCATCAATCTCCTTCCAAGCTTCAGAGGGGTTTTTAGGGTTGTTGCAGGGCAGGGAGCCCCAGTGAGGAAGGCCTCAGGGCCTGGGAGCCTGGATTAGGAGATGTTTTGGGGGGAGTCTTGTGCGGTTGGGGCATCTGGCAGGATTTGTCAGGTCAGAGCATCCTTGCCCTCTTGGAGTTGAGCGCAGTCCACTGGGAGGTTAAGTGTAATCTCTGTTTTTGGCAAGGGATAGGCACTTTGTGTGGTGGAAAGTGAGCATGAAATGCTTATTTTGCTGCAAAAATGTACTAGGTTCCAAGGGGGGGGGTTGTGATTAGGTGATGTGCTCATTGTACACTCCTTCCACACACACACACACACACACATATCACATTTCTTTCTCTCCCTCCCTGCCCCATACATGTGCACAGTTTTACAGCAGAGAAGTGGGACGTATATGTGCCTCTAGTGATTTGAGGTGATGAGATCTGCTATTTGCAATAAGAAAGGGAAGCACCATATGGAGGAAGCTGTCCATGATTCAGAAGGGAATTTCAGCAACATAGAGGAACAATGTTGTACTTTCCAGGGTTGTTGTAAGTTTGACAACTAGATAACACCCCTGAGGTGGGTTGCGGACTCCAGGCTGCTGTGCAGATGTTCTCTGTGTTATTCACTGTGCAGGGAAAGCAAAGGTTAAAATGACCTTCCTGTCGGTGGTGTCCCTGCTTAGCATTGCCGAAGTCAAATAACCCTTCAGAGGACAAATGGGTTTGTTACTCATAACTCAGCAAATGACTTCTGTGTTGGAGCAAGGATCCTGTCACGCTCATTACGCAGCAGAATGTGAAGGGGTTATTTTAAGTGGTGGGAACTTTAGGGTGACAACATGCTATTTTAAAAGAGCAGTGAAATGAAATTATTTTTAGAGCACTTTTTTTTTTGAAGGGCATCAGGCAGAGGAGATTAAAATGGGGTATGCAAAGAAGGAATGCATTTATCTGTTTCCTTACCTGCTGAAAAAAAACAACAACCAAGGATGCTTCTAAGGAGAGATTTAGAGTTTATGTTCAGGCAAAAAATAAAAATGGAGTGTTGGACTTGTTTTGTGACATGCTCAGCATAACCTTGCATATGCCTATCTAGAAGTAAGGTCTGTTGGATTCATTGAGGCTGGCTGTCAGGTAAGTGGTTATACAGGAGTGTAGCTTCAGTCTTGTGAAATGCTGAATTCAAGTAGAGATGTGCCTGGAAGGGTGGTGGGAAGAACTGTTTTGCTGTAAAATGGAGCAGAAGGAGACAGTTCACCCTCTTACCAGTTTGCATAGTTATTCTTTAGTTTATATTGCATGTTAATTTGCAGAGTATTTTCCAGCTCATCCTTACAACATGTGGTAGGCTATAGCCACCATTTGATTTGTTTATTTTAAGGTATGTTTTAAAATTGTGAATTGTTTAATTGTTATTTTAGGGAGGGTGGGATACGGGGATTTGGGATTGTACAATTTTAACTTGTAAGCTGCCCCAGTTGTCTCTGAAAGAGGTGATGAATGAGGAGTGAGTGCTCCATGGTGTAGTATAGATTGCTGCCATGCTGCAGAATTAATGCAGTTTGACACTGCTTTAACTGTCTTGGCTCCATAATATGGACTCCCGGGATTTGTAGTGGCACCAGAGCTCTCAGACAGAGAAAGCTAAATATCTCACAAAACTAGAAATGCCTAAAAGCCCTAGCGTTGAGCCATGGCAGTTAAAGTGGTGCCTAACTGCAGTGGTCCATAAATCCAGGTCTTTCTAGTTGACTGATAATTTCTTCCTTTGGCCTGCCTTGGTTCCACTGTCACTGCTGGTCTAAAACCATTCCTTCATAATATTTTATTGGGGCAGTTGATATTACAGTGTTTAGTGTTATCAGATGCAGTCTTGTGGACTGCAATTTTTGCTGTAGTGTTTTTATAATGTCTCTGATGAGTTCTAATATGCATTTCTGTTGGATAAGACACCTCTACTTTCTCATATACTGCTAATTGTGTTGAAGGGATCTCTCATTTTGATGCTTCCATCAAAGTTTCAGGGAGCAATTCCTGTATGGAAGAAGCTAATCAGAGGAAAATTTCCTGTATCTCTGGTTCCAATTGTCTATTATGTAACTTAATTCAAAGTACATGTGATCAAAACAACTGGATGTTCTTCGCTGTTCATTCTTTAATTTCCTCCCACTTTTTCAGGCTTCAAATTGTAATTCCTCTGGGGCAGGGATCTGTCAAACCTGTTTATTGTAAACCATCATATATCAAGTTGACATTGTATTATTGGTTGATAGTTTTTCAGTTTCTCAGTTCTGAAATGGCCCAATCCCTTCAGGTGGATAAGGGAAGAAAGGCACCCATAAGAAAATAATAGAAAAATAAATTTGCCAAGCACATTAGAAGTGATAATTTATTAGGCCTACTGCATTGTGAGTGAAAAAAAAATATCTATGGTCTTTGTGGCAAAGTAATTGTGAAACAAAAGGTTACCTCTGCTATTGTTC
>NW_024806360.1:0-4059 GCF_019175285.1 Sceloporus undulatus | reverse complement strand
ACTACATTTGATGTTAACGAAATTAGAGTTCAGTCGAACAAATAATTATATTGTCCAGTGCAAATTAATCAGCTTCAATATCTAAAACACTAAAGAGCTAAAATGACAGCTGAAGGGTGACTACATGTTTAAACTTATTTCTGTAATAGCTCCCTAATTTGGTACTAAGACATATATAGTTAATCTAAATTTTATACTGTTTTAACTGGGTTATTTTAATTGTTGGTTTTTTAAAACTTATTTTTAAGGTATTTTTATCGTGTAATAGAACAATTGTATCATCTCAAAACAAAGAAAATGTTGTCAGTTTTTTGTCATTCTGCCTTGATCTCATGAGATAATAATTCAATTTTTCTCCTTTTTAGAGTATATGCAATCAGCTTTATATTTCCTACATCATGCAGCATAAACTTTTCTCAGGTCAAAATGTGGAAGCTGTTAACGGGCCACTTATAGAAATGCTTTTATCAAGTAATTTCAAGAACCTCCCTTTTGCAGATCAGGTCATTTTTAAAAGAACATATAAAAAGTTTTTTTTTTTACAAAAAATTAACATTTAATATTTTAAAATTTATTTTAAAAAAACAACACCTGGGGCCTCTCCTTTTTTTCTCCCTCTGAGCCTTGTTCCATTCCCACCATCACTTCTGTTGAGTTCCATCATTTTAAAGGTAATACCACAGCCTGTTTCTGCCTAAAGGCAAATGTTTGAGAAGTAGTGATGTCACCCCCTATTAGAGTTCACCTGGTGTGTCCTGCACCCCTTAGTGACACCCCTGCATATGGGCATCCATTGCATAATGGTGGAGTGACTGATGCACTACAGCCCAATGCTCATTGGCCTCCAATGTGTATTCGGGGGCTCCCCAGTTTACATCCGGATTCTGCCTAGGAAATGCTAGAACACAACAGGAGTGCCTGATGTCCATCAAAAATGTTCACTATGCATCAGAAGTACCCAGCACACATCCAAAGAGCTCAATGAGCATGAGAAAAGTCCAGTGTGCATCAGAAATGCCCAATTCACATGAAATTTGCTCAGTGTGCATCAGACATGCCCATTGTGCATCAGATGCACTTGATGCACCTTGGAACACTGCTTCTGGTGCTCTGATATCTGTTTTTATAATTCACTAACAGGGCTTCATTGTGCTTCTGCGATGTAACTAAGGATTTGTTAAGTTATGCAATACAGACTGTGAAGTAGAATTTTGGTCAATGTATGTAAGCACCACTAAAAGTTTTCCTCTGCCAAAACACAGGAGGCACACATTTTTGGAACAGTGAATGCATTTCCCTGCTTCAGTAAGAGTTCTGGAGCAGAACACAACTGGTATCTGCACCGATTGTATCACTGCTCCTGATCCCGTGCACCCATAATTACCTGGAAGCTGCTGTTGCCCACCTCCCCAGCCATTGAGTTTCCAGTTAGAGACTGGCAACATCCAGTTGCATTTCTGCATCTAGACATACAGCAAAAATGGCATCCTCCTGGACTTCCAGAAGGTCCAGGAGAAGAATATTTTTGTGTGTCTGGTTGCAGAAATGCAGCCAGAAATCCAGAAATGTGGCTAGACAGTGCTGGCCACCCCTTTCCCTCCCATGGCCAGGTAAATAACACTTATGAAGGGAGCAGGGGGGCATTTTGCTAAGAAGGTAATAGATACCTCCTTCTGCAACAACCATAAAAGTAAATGCACAAGGAGATGATCACATCAGCCTCTTTTCTGCCACAGTCTCACTGCCATCGGGTTACTAAAAGAGAATAGAAACATACCACATTTAGAGCTTTTATTACCACACCTATCCTCAATAGTGCAAGGAGGCCGTTAATGCCATCGAGGGTCACTGGATGCTCTCTTCCGCATTCCCACTTCACTCTACCTCCCGGCCCTATCCAGCATGCCTTATCACCCCTCACTCCCGCCAAAGGGGAAATGACAGAGTTTCCTTGTGAGGAGAATCCAGCATTTCCCCTTTGGCAGATGGTGGGAAGAGAAGCAGCTTCTTACCTGCCCCCACCCTCTGCCAAAAGGGAAAATGGCAGGGTCTCCTCGAGAGGTGAATCTAGCACAGGAGGGTCTCCATCTGGCAGAAGGGGAGGGCAGGAGAAAAGAAAAGAAAGTTTGAAAAAACAGCCTGCTCTGGAATAGAGAGTGGGGGCAGGAGAAACACTGATACCATGTGTTTGCCCAATGTTGGAATCACCACCAGAGGAGTTATTGCATTTGAGGACAAGTGCTACAGGAGTGTTTTGGGAGCTTTATTCATGGTCAATGAAAAGGTTTGCTCAGAAAAACAGCAATGAAACAGCCATGATGTCATGCAATAATCATCAAAAGTGCTATTTTCTCATTTAATAGCAAGTTTAAAACCTGGTATGATAATCTTCAAAGAAGAAGACAAGTATTTGCACGTAAGCTTTGCACGTAAGCATCTCCCCTACCCACCACATCGCCTGTCCCCTCCCTAGCACCTCCTCATACCTTGGATTTTCTGCTCCTCTCCAATGGCTTTTCTCACTTTCCAGATTTGTGCTAGATCACCATGCTGAAATAGTGCACTAACGCTTTCCAGCACATAATTCTTAGGTAGCTCATCAAACTACAAATCCCAGGATTCTATCAGACGGATCCATGACAAATAAAGTAGTATCAGGGTGTTATAACTGGGCAGCATACAATACAGTGTAATACATCATAAGACTGGATTTACTTTTAGACGACTATCTGGTCCATTTTGAGATTGCTATTCTGTAACTTATTTCTTTTCTAGGGACAGAATACAAATGAAGAAAGAGAACTCTGGTCCCAGGAAAAGGCAAAATGGCTGGCAAAAGCAAAATTACATATCTCCAAGCTCCAAATATATTAAGCAATTTTCTCAAAATCAATAAACAAGTTATCTAGGGTACAGGTACTGCTGAATGTTTTGTTCACATCTTATAAACTGATGCAGGTCTTTTGTTTCTGCAATAAAATAAACCATTCAAAGTGATCTCACTTCATCACTGAAGTCCACTATATCAAGCCACCTTTTTTTTCTCTCCTATTCTGTGGTCACAGAGGCTTTTATTTAGGAGGGTGCAATCCTTCCTTAGGTCTTGTTTTCTACTGAAGTTTTGGATTGTGGCTTTGTTGTTTTGGCTGTGCAAACACAAGCTCTCAGGGATGTGAACTGGAATGATTTGTTGAAGCATCATGTATATTATTGACCCTATCCTCCAAGACAGAAGTTCAGAACATTAAGAAGTAACAAACCTCACATCAATCTACTTTGTTGTTGGATTTTGTTTTGTTTTGTTTCGTGGTCGTTGGTTAATTCTACACAATTCTAATAATAACCTCTGCTGGCCATAACTATAACGACATCACACTGAACATCAGGACTAACTTTTTAGGTACAGTATCTACCTCTATTCAAAACCAACTATAGTATCCACTATTGTTTGGGAAAATCACAACCATCATTAATAATAGAAGATGCATGTCTATTTCTTTCCATGCTTAAAAGTATCTCACATTGTACAATAGCCTCAGTTGCCCTGAGAAGAGCATGCTTCTCGAGATCAGACACCAAACACACTACTCTATATGAATGACAGTATTTGGGGTGAACAGCCAGGCTCCCCAAAGGTAAAGTGAAGTTCACCTCCATGCTACAGTGAGGTGCCAGATTAGGACATGGTGAAGGATATATTGGCCAGAGCTGGGTACGTCACTCAGATTTTGTAATTCGTTGCATTAATTCTTGACCAGCTTGTAAAATAATGTGCCACTGTTAGTACCCAACAAATGTAAGTAGTTGCAGTTTGTTGTTGTTTACCACCCTTGAGTCAATCTCTACCCATGGTGACCCTGTGGGTGAGACATCTCCAAGACTCCCTGTCCTCCACTGCTCTGCTTAGTTCATGTAAACCCATACCCTTGAACTCCTTAACAGATTCCATTCATCTAGCATGCAGCCTTCCTCTCTTTCTACTTCCCTCTACCTTTCCCAGCATTATTGTTTTTTCCAATGAGCCATGCCTTTTCATGAGTGCAAAGTACAACAGCCTCA
>NW_024806359.1:0-4059 GCF_019175285.1 Sceloporus undulatus | reverse complement strand
CAATAAACAGAATAAAAAACTCCCAGCATTTGTCTGCCAGTTGTTAACCTTCCACATTTGCTTTTATCATATAAGAATAAATTAAATCAAATCTATCCTAACTTTTCTAATCCACAAATTGTAATTTTTGCTTTCTACTAACAGACAGTTCTTACCTTTCTCAATTTTAACAGCAATTATTAAAACCTATTATCATTGCATATCTCTCCCTCTGTTATACATATTCTCCAAATAATTCCCATTCCTTCAAGAAACCATTTATAGATCTCCTTCTATTCAAATGCATCAGTGTCTGCATCAGTGTCTCCATCTCTGTTTAATTGCATGAGCGTAGATTTACACTATGCAAGTGTGATATAGGATCTCAGCCTTTATCTTCATGGCAGATAATGATCCACATCTGATCATGCTGTTTTTTCTGATTTCTTCATCCCAGCACAGGTATCTGAAAGAAAGGTCTGCACAGGCTTGGTGCCACCTGCATTTCAATATGGTCAAGATGTTTAATCTTTAAGTCTTTTCTAGAACAATACAGAATTGCATCACAATTTTTCTTTGAGCTAATTCATGCATGGCATGCCTACTAAGGATGGATGAATATGGGACAGGTGTTCAGCTGCTCAGCCAAATGTTGCCTGTTCAGTGGGAATGCAATAACCTGTTCAGTTAGTTTTGTGTCTTAGAAATACATACAAGACGATGCTTGTGGCAGGAACCTTCAGTATGTCAATTTGTGCCAGTTAAGGAAGTCCTGAGCAGCAAAGGCAGTCAGAATCAATTACAAAACTGGAAGCCTTGTGGAATGAAAAAACAGATTATTGTGAGAAGAATTCAAAGAAAACCACGTATTTTGTCAGGTTTATTGTGATTCATATCTATAGTGCCTTTAACTGTGTATGGGGGTGTTCCCAGTTTTTGTCTTCTGTATACCTATAATAAATCCTATATCTTTAGCTGTGAAACTAAGGGAATTACCACCAACTGAATCTAAGAAAATCAAATAGCTTGTAAAATTATCAAGTAGCTAGTTACAGTTATAGTTATACTTTAAAAAGTATATACTTTGATTACGTTTATAAAATCAGAAAATATGATCCGCAACTTTATTGGGTAACTTCTTAATGTGTTATAAAGATTCTTGAAAGGAATATAGCAAAGTGCGGAGAGATAAAAATGTGAGACAAATTCATAAGTTGTAAAGATTTTCATAAATTGGTGAATTTATGAAATAAATGGATAATGGATGTCTTTAAAACATGAGTAAAAGTTTTAATTTTTAAAATAATCATTAATTACATAAGAGTGGAGAATTTGATTTCATTTTTGTATTAAGGAAAATAGTTGGGCTAAATCATGTCTCAACCCCTCCGTAGGAAGTCACTGTGTTCTTGTAGTAATGTGGTCTTACTTGGTGTTGTGGGGTTGTTTAGAGGGGGGTTAGTGTTGAGTGTTTGTATTGTATGTTATTGTTATTGTTATGGATTTGCATGTAGACATGTATGTTTTTATATATATGTACGGTAAACTTTAATAAAGATTATAAAAATTTTTTTACAAAATGCAAAACTTTACTTTCCTGTAGCTCCCAAAGAAGCAAATATTGTTGTTGTTGTTTCTGAGGTCTGTATTTATTCCCCACTATTTGTTTTCCAGAACTGTGATTCAAGGTGGTTACTATTTAAAAAATGCTATTCCACATTTGTTTTTTCCTTGCCTCAGTACCAACAGACTGCAACGCACCAGAATTTGAACTACTATATATATTCAACTATAAATTGACCTCTTAGGCTAAGGGCAGGTTTTAAGGCCAAAAAATATGCATTTTGGCATGGCCTGTGGATAAGTTGAAGATTAAACTTAGGTTCATGTATGAAAGAATGTAAAATACAAAGAAAAGGGATACAATGCTAAAGAATTTACAAAATTTCAGCAGGCATAACAGTTTGTGCTCACCATAAAGGCTGGATGGAAGAAGAGGGGAGTATAGTAAAGGTGGCTGTGTGATGTGTGGAGGAGGCAACCAAATATAAGTGGGACTAAGAAAACACACACATGCGAAAAAGGATGTCAAGGCAAAGCAAATTGTGACTATATTAGCAGTAGCATTAGCCTTTAGCATTAATGTAATCACTTTATCTTATTTTAACCCAGAAAATATGACAAATATACACAAATGCCTTATTCATATCCTTCAAAGTCCAGTTCCTCTTAATGCTCTTTTGAGGGGAAGCACCAAGGAGTGGCCATCATCACCATTTCCCCCACAGGTATTCAAAAATGTCAAAAGTGGAACCCCTATGGAGAAAGTAAAAAGAGTCAGTGCTTCTTTTAGGTGCTCCCAGGTTTGACGAAGCTCTTGCCATTTGCTACTCTAATCAGAGAAGGGGACAGTTAAAGGACAGTACTTACATTGACCTGTGGATAAGTCAACACATCTAAAAAAAAATATCTAAAATTTCTAGACTTATATATGAGTATATGCAGAATGTAACATTGTGTCAGGCTGTATCTCTTTTAATTATAAAAGTAACTTAAAGTTATCACACTCATAATGTGATAAAGTTTTACCTTTGAAATTGGGGAAAACAACAGAAATTAATTATTGGAAATCTGATACCAGCAAGGTCTGGGAGCTCAAAGCAATGATGATTCATAGAATGATTCTATGATCTTTCACATAAAATAATAGAATCTTAGAGATGGAAGGGACCATAAGGGCCATGAAATCCAAACTTCTGCCATTCAGGAATACACTACTTCTGAAAGCATTCCAGAAAGTTGCTTGTCTAACATTTTAAAACTTCCAAAGCAGGAGTCTAACATGCTCCAAGGCAGTCTATTCCACTGTCAAAGAGCTTTTAAAGTCAATAAGTTCTTCTTAATGTCTAGGTGGAATAATTGTGTTCCAGTCTCCGGATCAGCAGAAAACAAGCTTGCTTCATCCTCAATATGGAATCCCTTCAAATATTTAAAGATATCTATCATGTCATCTCTCTGTCTTTTCTTCTTCAAGCTAAACTTACCAAACGCCATATGTCATTCTGTATAAGGCTTCCAACTCTTTAATTGTCTTGGGCCCCATTCCCACTGGCCTATAACACGGATCAGGACGTGAATCATGGGTACATTGTTTCTATTTGAGTGCGCATTCAACCCACATTGCTCCTATATCATTCCCATTGGAATTCGAATCTGAATCGAATTATCCTGAAAAACCCGCATTATAGGTCGATAAACCAGTTTAAAAAAACAGCGGCTTTTCAGTGAGTTTTCCTGTGCCTCCTCAGTCTGATTTGGGGCATACGAATGGGAACAACAAGGGTGTCTGATTTGGGAACCTGGATATGGGAGGAGCAGCGCTCAAGGGGCTGGCCTGGGGGTGTCACCCTCTTTGTTCTCTTTCTGCATCGCTGGTGCCATTTTCTTCCATTCGCATAGTCTTTCCCCCAGTGGATTGGGAAGCAGGGTAAGGCGATCATGCTACACTGAGCTCCAAATGCAGTAAACACATTACTCCCCCTGCAACCCCTCTGCTCCACATTCATAGACCAATGTGTGAGGAGAGCCATTGAACACCATTTTAACTATTATTATTATTATTATTATTATTATTATTATTATTATTATTATTATTATTTTGCCTCTGCCTGAGCACCTGAACAGCAGATGGGCTTTGCAGTACATGCCTGCATGATCGCCACCCAGACAGCCCAGGGAGCAATGGGGGAGGCAAAGGGATTTGGGGTGATTAGAGGCTCCTTCTCTCTTTCCCAGATGAACTATGGGAAGACACAGAAGAGCCTGGACGCCAAGGGATTTGAGGGGAATAGAGGCTCCTCTTCTCTCTTTCCTGGAGGGAGTCTGGGGAGACACAGAAGAGCCTCAGATGCAAGGACTAATAGAGGCTCCTTCTCTCTTTCCTGGAGGGAGTCTGGGGAGACACAGAAGAGCTTCGAATGCAAGGGATTTAGGATGAATAGAGGCTCCTCTTCTCTCTTTCCTAGAGGGAGTTTGGGGAGACACAGAAGAGCCTTGGATGCAAGGGTTTTAGGACGAATA
>NW_024806358.1:0-4059 GCF_019175285.1 Sceloporus undulatus | reverse complement strand
TCTGTCTGTCTGTCTGTCTCATAGATATTATTTTAAAGAAACAACCATCAACATGGACAATTCTAGAGGAACAGTGAAACAAAATGTAGTCATTTTTTTTTTTAAAAAAATGAAGTACATTTGGAAAGACAGAATAAAGGAATAATATGGCAACATGCAAAAGGCAACAAGCTGTGTACCAATATTGTTTCCTTCAGCTCCTAATGCATTCTTAGAAAAGGTGTTATCTCCAAAAGTGGGTGGAGGAAGAGAGTGAAGGAGATGCAGATTCTTGCATCTTCCAAGCTTGGTCTGAAAGATTTCTTGACTCATATTCTTAGCAGATACATTTAACTGCACAATATGCAATAATCCACCATCATAATTTTTTGCCTGCTGAAGTAGTGAGTATAAATGAGTTACAGGATCCCTGCCTCCTTGCTGCCTGGCTTTGTATGGGCTGCTGATTACTTTAATTTGAGCCACACTTCTGTTCTTCGAGCAAACTCATAAAACATATCCAGGGTGATTGTGTTGTCTGCATAGCAAGGTACAATAACATCCAAGCTCCACAAAACAGTGACACCTTTATTGGGTTATCCAAAATGCATAAAATATATGTTGCAAGCTTTCAACATTCCACTGGCTTCTTCATCAGGCAAAGGATTTTGAATGTTATAATACTTTCCTATAAGGCCAACACAGATAACCCAGATGGTTCCTGGATGTGAGGATACTGCATTTTAACTGATTTTTAAAAGGGAGCCAATTGACTGGTACTTTACTATTTGAGGTTTCTACCTCAAGCAAAGGTAAACCTGTTTTAAAATGGGAACTCAATTAACATGATTTACCTAATAGCACCTAAAATTTTCCTGATGGAAAGCATCGTTTTTTGCTTTTTTGAGAGAGAGAGAGAGAGAGAGAGAGAGAGAGATTCTGTGTTCTCTGCCTAACAAAGGGGTTTGCCCTCACAAAGGACTGGGACATCCTGGATCTCAAAGGAAGTACCTTTTTGTGCTGGTAATGGAATTTACATTTTATTTCCTGGATTTTAAAATACAGTGCTCCCTTCCCTTATGTGGGGGATCCATTCTGGATCCCCCTATGTAAGGGGAAAATCATGTATGCTCACACCCCATTGAAAATAATGGTGTGTGTGCACATGGCACCGTGAGGTGTGCACGGCATGGGCACGTGCACCATTTACTAGATTCTCCCGCAGCTTCAGTGTATGCTGAAAGCCATGGAAGTGAAGCCCATGTATGGCATGGGCTCACTGTACTTTATTTCCCTGTACCACAAGGCCAGAAAGAAGAGTGGCTTGCCTGCATACTGAGAACAATACCAACAACGTCTTGATAAAGTGCAGGCCTGTGACTAACATTTTCATTTTTTTTCTCCTGTATTTTTTAACACTTTTGCCTGATGAAACAGCCAGTGGAGCTTCAAAAGCTTGCAACATATATTTTATACATTTTGGTTGTTCCAATAAAGGTATCACTGTTTTGTGGATTTTAGATGTTATTGTACTGAGCAAACTCATATTTGCTATTCCACTGAGATTAAAAAAACCCACCATTTTGTTTCTTGTAAATTGTTTCCTTATTCATTCTAAATAAGTACCAATGATTATAGTTGGAGCACAAGTAATAGGCATGGAAGTGATACAGAAAAGGTGAAAATAGGTCATGTGATAGTAGCCACTCACTTTTGCTTCCCAGCATCCTGCTGTCCTAATGAGACTACTGGGGTGGTCCAGGTAACAAGTTGTCAGCTGTCATCCAGTTCTGCATTATATCCTTAACCTACCTTATATTCATGAGAGAATAAAAATAGTCTTGGGATTTTTCTCCTACTCCCCTAAAATACTATATTTGATTTCTTCAGGGTAGATGCTTCATTATCCCTAGAGGGAAAGGGAATGTTGAGTTCTATGCTTGTAGACATCTCACACAAAACTCTGACGGCTCCAATTAGGTACCCGTGGAAAGTTTGGGCCTTATAACTTATGTGACTTTTAATGGTGTCTTATAAGGTTAGATTTGGGGCCAATATTGCCATTACATGGGGGAAAACATGTAATAGGCCATGAACTATTGTGCAGAGAGTAAAGCACCAAACAGGTGTAAGGGCCTGCACGGAAGTTTTAATGAGGTACAAGAAGGCAAATTCTTCCCACATGACAATATTTCCTTCCAACCATCACACTAGTGTATTTCTTGCTGTGCCACGTTCCTCCCTGCTCTCCTAATTCCCTAAAGCTTTATCCTTCTGTGAAGGAAACTTCTATTACTTTTCCTCATTCTTAAGATGCTTTAGAATTTATTTTGGTGCCATTTTTTAATGTTTACTTTTATTTAAAGTAAAAAGCACATCAACACAGGTATCAAATGATCAGTGGGAGTAGTGATGAGCAGCTGGATGGTTCCTAGAGTTTCCCCCCCTCCATCTTTCCTTAGATCTATGTATTTAAGTCTTTTCCTTCCTGCCTACCTCCTGAGATCACTCCCCTCTTCTTCAAGAAACGAAGGTGCGTTATAGACCGCCCAAAAGGGCGGCCTGTATCCGGCTCTTTCCCTTCCAGATCTGGGCCTCAGCTGCCAAAGCGGAAGCCTCTGAGGCCCCGATCCACCGCTTTTCAGGCCGCTTCCCCGCGGCCTGGAAAGGGGTGTCCTTGGGGCTTCATGCCCCAAGGACACCCGACGGCAGCGGGCATGTGGAGAAAGGGGCCGCTCGGCCCCTTTCTCATTTGCGTCGCTGGTGCAGCCGTATAGAGGCTGTGCCAGCGATGCAAATCCTGGAAGGAGCTCCGAAATGGAGCTCCTTCTGGGGCCACCGAAAGAGCGCCTCAGGCACCATCGCGCGGTGTGAGGATGTCACTTCTGCATCGCCCCGTTTGGAGGCGGCACGGTGGTCATGTCCCCATGGTGGTGCCCGTGTGCATAGGGCACCACCATTTTGTATGTCCTCAGGACATACTAAGGTTAGGGGCGTGCGTAAAGCACACCCTTTCCTAACCCTAGTACGCCCTCAGGACGTACTTTATGCCCGTTTATAACGGGCCATAGCTAGTTTGTAGTTTTTTGTGGGTTTTTAGGGCCATGTGGCCATGTTCTAGAAGAGTTTCTTCCTGACGTTTCGCCAGCATCTGTGGCTGGCATCTTCAGAGAATGCTTGCCTGGAAAGGAGTTGGGTATATATGTTGTGTGATCTGGAAAGGCAGGAGTGATTTGCATGTGTATTGTTCTAGTTTGCTTTGTTCTCTTTGAGTATGGGGCTTTCCATAATGGTTGTATGTTTATTTCCACAAATATACACCAGCTTTAGGGGCTCTTACAACCAAGTAGAGATATTTTTTTGGTTCTTTCTTTATGCCCTTCCTCATCCTTTGATGGCTTTTCCAAGGTAATAAACATGTTCTTACCTTAGAAAGCATCCACAGCATTCCAGTTTCTACCTTAAGCTCAATTACACTAGCCTGTTTCTTTCTGCTTAGGATCACTACTAAATATTTTGACAACTGTATTGTTGCAAAGTGGCCAAGGACACTGCCTCTCCCCGACCTTTTGGGCTGGGGAGATTTTGCTGGCCTCTCATTGGAGAGACAAACATTTTAAAGGAAAACAGCAGGCTCTGCTGGCTGTTGGGAGAGGAGGGGGTGGGGTTTAGCCTGCTTGAGGCTGCTTGCCCAACCTCCTCTCACTTGGCTTCAAACGCTGGCCCATCTTGCTGCCTCGACATCAGTGTAAAAATTAATTCTGGTCACCTCGGAGCCGGGTAGGAATTTTCTCCCCTTTCCAAGGGTTTTTTGCCTTCCCCCCACTGTTGGTTGAGGACTTTGACAATTGGCATGGGTGTGGTCATAAATAGCTTCCACTCATAGCCGGGGGAGATAGACGTTTCAGTGAACACCTCGGCACCCTCCTAAAGGGTGAAGCTAGGTCTCTGGAACTCACATTTAGGTCTTGCGAGTAAACATGAAGGGAAAGAGATTTGCCTTGGGACTGGCTTGAGATTTAAACCCTCACTTTGTTATGCCCAAGATTGTAAGGGCAACCTGTTTATCCTGAGAGCGTG
>NW_024806357.1:0-4060 GCF_019175285.1 Sceloporus undulatus | reverse complement strand
GGGCCGGCAAAGAGGAGGAGGCCTCCAGTGCTGGTGGCCCCCGCTGGCTTTTTTGACGGCCTCTGACGGGGCCTGGGGCCCCATCAGGGGCTGGCAAAGAGGAGGAGGCCTGGCCCCCGGGGGGTGGAAGCTCCGCCCCTGGCATGCGGCTCCACCCCTGGAGGGTGGAAGCTCCACCCCCCGGCTTCAGCCCCCCCTGGCTCAAAAAGGTTGCCTACCCCTGGGCTTGAACAATTCTGACTTTAGTGCTCTGTTGTATAGCTTTACAATTCTTTCATGGCTCACCTTCCCCTTACTAGTCTTCTGATTTTTTGATTGCAGTCTCCATTCTTAGTATTTTGATTTCCCCATTATCTAGGTTGAATTTATATAGATCCTCCATGGTAATTACTTTTGTTTTCTTTATGTTAAACAGTAAGCCTACCTTTGCATTTTCTTCTTCGACTTTCCTTAGTAATTGTTCCAAGTCTGTGTTATTTCCTGCTAGTACTATGGTGTCATCAGCATATCTTAAAATGTTGATGTTCTTTAATCCTATTTTTACTCCTCCTTCTGAGACTAAACCAGTTCTTTGTATGATAATTTCTGAATACAAATTGAATAAATAGGGTGATAGTATGCAGAATACTCTTTAAAATCGCAGTAATTGTTTTTGGATGTGAAGTTCCAGATGTAAATTTTCACTCAGCTATAAAAATCATAACATAGTCATGCACCATTCTTTTGCTATACTACATACATAGTCATGCACTATATATTTGCTATACTACAAATGTTAGGTTTCAGCGGTAGCAAGTTTTTTTAAATTACTGCATGTGTTAAAAGCTACAAGAAGAAACATTTTTGATGCATACAAATCAGAAAGGCCCATATTTCTTGTAAACAGGTACTGTATCACGACAAACTGTTTCCTATACTACCTGATATTCAGTTGTGTACCTTCTTTGTTCTACAAAGGTTACAATCTGACTGATAGTGGTAGTGGAAATTATAAATCTATTCTTTGAAGTAAATACCAATCCAACTACTTTGGCTACAGCTGAGTGGGAAAGGATTATGCCCCCTGCCCCCATGCATTTGTCTTCCTTGGCCAGGACTGACTCTAGACACTGCTGTCCGAGGGGATGAACAAGATGACATACTGCCTGGTTGCATTTACAAAAACCATCAGAGATCTGGAATATTACTCCTGCATTACTGACAGGACAACAACATCTGAGGACAGCAGGCTAAGTTAAGGTGAAAGGTAGGTTCTACATGTAGCTCTATCAACACCTTGCTATTGTACTTTGCTCTCTTGAGTCAACTGCCTCACTCCATACAATCAGCCCTCTGTATCCACAGATTAATTATCCATGGATTCAACCATTCATGGGTTGAAATTATTTTTTAAAAAAACATTTTCAATAGTAAAATTTGATTTTGCCATTTTATATAAGAGACACCATTTCAACACACCATTGTATTTAATGGGACTTGAGCATCCACGTATTTTGGTATTCATAGGGGGCCTGGAACCAAACCTCAGTGGCTGCCAAGGGCCCACTGTATAATGGTAGGACCAGCCTTCCTGCGGCAAGTTGAAGCACTTAGACTGCTGCCACTGCAGAATTCATGCAGTTGGACACCACTTTAACTGCCATGGCTTCATCCTATGGATTCCTGAGATTTGTAGTGCGTTGTGGCACCAGAGCTCTCTTGACAGTGAAGGCTAAATATTTCCCAAACCATAAATCCAAGAATGCCATGGCATTTAAAGTGGTGTCAACTACATTCATTCTGTAGTATAGATGCAGCCTTTGATTTTGTTACGGAACAAATTGTCCAGAGAAGCTCCATGTACCGTATCTCATTTCTTCTAACTTCAAGTGAGAGGGGAAGAGAGTTAGAAAATTACATTCTTATTAAAAAATCAAACATTTATTGGTAACAGGAGGGGAACATTTTTAAAGGGATAAGAATCCTGTTCCTATGTTCTGCTAAGGTATGACTTGGTGCAATGCTTGCCTTTTTTGCTGCAGACATCAAGGGAGGCCACCGATAAGAGATTAAAATCAGCGAGGCAGAAAGAAGTCTCATACATAATTAACAAAATCCTTATGGAGTATGAAAGCAGGTTTGAAATATTTTTAATACTGCTTCTCTGTGCCATGTTATTGTATCACAAACATAGGTGAAGAAACCATGCCTATGTCACTTCAACCCTTTCTCATTCATTAACTGTATTGAAGATGTGTGTTTTGGTAAAATAAATTGCTTCTACAGATCCTACTACTCAACGATCTACAGCATTTTCAACAATTTATCTTGTCTAGCTTCACACAACCAAGGGTGAAGGATACTCCTTTTTCTTTTTTAAGTGCCACATTCAAGACTGGCTGCACCTATTTCCAGTCAGCTGGAGAAATTTATTTCCTTGTGTTTTAAATAAAAGGCTTAGACCTTATTGTTATGGTGAAAACAAGGTGACCAGATGTCCTCACAGTAAAGGAGGACAAGGCACTGCACAACACGACATTCAAGAAAAATGGAGGACATGACCAAATAAAAGTTAAAAACAATCATATAAATTCATGCTTCTTTGCCTTACTCACAATGGAGGACACCTTGGAATTTCTCCTGGACAGAAGCTGAAATGTAGGATATGTCCTAGAAAATGAGGACCTCTGGTCACCCTGTTTACAGGAAGCATCTGTTGAACAGCAGGAACAAAAGGGCAACTTGAAAAAGGCTTCTAGCTGGGTTGAGTAGCGCACAACTACAGTAATACTGGCAATTCATATGGCCAGTCCATATCATATTGTTTTATGAAATGCAATGACACAAATGGCCTTGGAAACAAAGGCAAACATGTTTTAAGTATAGTATGTGCACTTTCGTGTTCTTTCACAGGGCTACATTACAGTCTTTTTTTTAAAAAACAACACTAATTATTTAAACCTTTAAAATTCAGTATCTTTAGCTGGATGCCGGACTTGTGACATGCCATTATTTCCTGTAGTAGCACTATATTTCCTGCCTGTCATTCTTTCAACATTTGGTAATGAAACAAATCTGAGAAATCTGGAATTCAGTCACTTTATTGTTATTATTATATTTATTTATATCCCACCCGTCTCCCAAAATTGGGACGTTGGGCAGCTTACAATATTAAAAAACAGTACAATTAAAACATACACAAATAATACATTAAAACAGAATTAAATTACTAAAAATTTTTAAAAATTGCATGTTAAAACATCAAATACAGTTTTAAAGATAAAAAAATGTTTAAAACAATATAACTCCCCAAGCTGGTCCTTTAAAAACATTCTGTTTTAAAAGCCTGTCTGAACACTTCCGTAGAACAACCTAACCAGTGTACCACTTGCACAGCAATGCAAGAAGATCTGAGAACTCTAATTAAATAATTATCTGGGCAAAACAGTGGCCATCTAGATAGTCCCAGTTATTCTAGACAAAAATTATGTAAAGAGAGGAAAGACAGGCAGCTCAACCTTCATAACCTGCTTTAGATATGACCAAACAGCACTTGCAGTATTGGAGTTGAATTGGCAAATCAGCCCTGGCATACACCAGGGCAGTACTATTGATGGCTGTTGTGCCAATTGTGAAGCCAAGTTTCCCCATCATAGGAGAAGGACAGTAGATGTGGCTTCACATGGATGTACTTAAGAGATATGGAACTACACCCACCTGGTGTATTTCCCATCTCCTTTGAAAACTCAAACAGCTGACTGCCATGACTGTATCTCCTTGCCCTCACCTCACATTACTATACAGTATTGTGCAACACCAGAGTAGGGAGAGAGCAAATGTCCATTATGATTAATATTCCTCTAGATGATACTTCTGTTGAATGTTACAAGGAAGAGAAGGAAAAGTGATATGGCATGGCAGCAGCTTCATCTCTTATAATATCTAGTCTGGGCCTGAATATCAAGATAAAAACATTTCTGTGCTAGCCTAGTGGCTATATAATTTAATTATTAGATATATTGGTTGGTAGCTTTTTATACAGAAAGAAATCCCACGATGAAATCTACCTCCAACTAGAAAT
>NW_024806356.1:0-4060 GCF_019175285.1 Sceloporus undulatus | reverse complement strand
AGGTGGAATCTCTTTTCCTGGAGCTTGCATCCATTGCTCTGGGTCCTCTTCTCTGGAGCAGCAGAAAACAAGCTTGCTCCCTCCTCAGTATGACACCCCTTGAAGTATTTAAACAGGGCTATCATTTCTCTCAAGGTGAAATTCCCTATAATTAAGACATTTCCACATTTGAATGCCACCAAAGTCAATGATCACTAGCAAACTACAGTTGGCCCATATTGATGGTGGGGGCTCAGAATAGTAACAGTGGGAACTGACTTTGGCCAGTCTGGCATGTTACAGATACCATTCTGGCGGCTGCTGGGAAGCTGCTAGGAGGAACTATGGCTCCTCCACTTATTGTATCACACTCAACTGTAAGTCGACTTCATGTATAAGTCGAAGGACAGTTTTGGTGCCAAAAATTATGGATTTTGCTATGGACCGTGAATAAGTTCAGGGCAAAACCTTGGGGCATATAGCAAAGGATCTAAAGGATGAAGCAAAGCAAAACAATGTCAAAGAAGTTAGAATATTCCAGCAGACATGACTCTTTGTGCTTGCTCTTAAGGCTGGATGGACGAGATTGTAGAGGAGGTCAGTGCTTCCAGGACAGATTATACTCTTACTTTTCACCAAGGAATGGTTCCTTCTTTTAAATAATAATAATAATAATAATAATAATAATGTTTATTTATATACCGCTTTTCCAAATTAGATAAGATTCAGTACTTACATTGACGCATGGACAAGTCGACTCAGGCTTTTTGGGTCAATTTTTTGACCTAAATTTCTAGACTTCTACATGAGTATATAGAGTGCATTTGGACAACCTGGGCCGACTAAGGGGAAATAAATCAAATGCTCTGCTGTTGATGGTTAAAACCTAACACTGAGAAGATATGTACACTGAATGAAGTCATGGGAATCTCAGTAATGGACACATGAATTTTTAGTCATCTTTAACACCATGATTATAAATATTGGAATCCTATAAGGACAGGCTAGGATCTTGGACCAGTTTAAAAATTCTTTTTAATGTACTTTTCAAAATGTTTTTAATGCTGTGAAGCCGCTCTGAGCTGCCATCTTGTCTTTCTCCCTCTTCTCTTGTTTTCCCACCTTAATCCTAATGACAGCAGCCATCTTTGAAGGAAACAGTCAACAGATGGCATTTCTCTCCTCAATCAGTGTCTTGAATCAGTAATGGACTGGATGGGGGGAAACAAACTCAAATCAAGTCTTGAGGTTACCAGTGCATGTACTACAGTTTCAAGGGTCCAGGAAAGGGCACAGCTGGCGTTTCAGCCGAACCTGAGAACAGGTGCTTTTGACCATTGCGCTCACTTGATTTCTCATGTGAAG
This sequence comes from Sceloporus undulatus, assembly GCF_019175285.1. Lineage (NCBI taxonomy): Eukaryota > Metazoa > Chordata > Lepidosauria > Squamata > Phrynosomatidae > Sceloporus > Sceloporus undulatus. Next base: position 2,716 of record NW_024806356.1, on the reverse strand, counting down.
CGATGGATCAAGAAGCACCCCCAGACTGCAAACACAGTCCTTTGAGAAGAGCGTGAGCCCCTCTAGCACTGGAGGTTGCAGCCCAGTACCTGGGCCCCCTACTGTAAGTACCTCCGTTTTGTCCAGATTCAGCTTGAGCTTGTTTTCCCTCATCCATTACTGCTTCAAGACACTGATTGAGGGGAGAAATGCCATCTGTTGTTGTTGCTGATGACCAGGACATGGAGAAATATATTTGAGTGTCGTCAGCGTACTGATAACACCCCGCCTCCTTAGCTACTATTCTAGCCTTATACTTCACGGTATCTAACTGCGATATATTTGGTCCTATATTTCAGATTTTCCGAGTGTCATGTCAATGTATACCTGTGAGTCCTAGTTTACCACAGTTACTGTACTGTAGTCTTCTCTTAGGTCCTTTAAAAATTGTCTAGCCCACTGTATTTTTATTTGCAGTCTCTGACAACGCAGCAAACTCTGTCTCTGGCACACACAAGTCATCTAGATAAATAAGCATGATTATACTGCCTTTTGTATGCATGGCAGAAGGTTGGGCTGGATGGCCCATGCGGTCTCTTCCAACTATACGATTCTATGATTCTATGCACGGTGGTCTCCTGACTCGCTGAGTCTTTTGTGGAATGATAACTGTAGTCCTGTCATGTTCATCCTCAGTGTCACTACTATTGTCCTGGATGACTTGCTTTGATGTCTTTGTTTGTGTTTGTGTGTCCACAAAAGTGCAAGGCTGATGTGAAGTATTTGTCTCCCTTTCCTTTACATCCCTGAATGCAGCCACCCCTCCATTTCTGATATTTGTGTTAGCATCATTGTTTTTTAACTTCACAAGTTTGAGTGAACTTTTTTCCATACTTGTAGGCAAGTATGTATGTATGTTTTTATTAATCCAATAAACTTTATTTTAAAAAAAATCCTGGTTTGAGTGAACCTTTTCCCATCCAGGATGCCTTTCAAATGTTGCACTTCTTGAGTACAGGATTCTGCCACCACCCAACAGGAATCTATATTTATTCCCCTCATAACCCACAAATCTCAGCCTCTGGCTCTTGGGTTCATTTTTCTTACTAAACTGAGGTGGAATTAGTATTGAGGCAAATTGGCCAAAGACCCTCAGGTATTTTAGATTTCGTGTCTTACCATATAAAAGGAAAAATGGTGTTTGATTGATTACGCTGCACAACATACTTTAGTCGCCTCTGCCCACAGACTTGGCAGTGCCCCAGCATCCTCCAGCATACAATCCCTCATCTGGTTGATCATGCCAATTCTTCTTTCAGCTAAACCATCTTCGGCAGGGCTAGCTGGATTGGTTGTTTTGTGCTGAATCCCTTTCTGCCCAAACCACTGCTGCAGACTACTGGTGAGGAACTCCCCATCTCTATCAGTCACAAAAGTGCCCACCTTGTAGGGAAACTCCCTCTCAATGGTATTCATTCACTTTTTGATTTGCTCAGCGGCTTCACTTATGACCACACACAGAGTCGAGGCACGTAGGCAGGACGCCTAGGAGAAGGTCTGCAAAGAGTGAAGGTTCTGCGAAGCCTCTGAGCTGCACAGCAAATTCCACCCCACACACAGGCTGCCATCTTGAGCCTGAGGAAATGAATCTCTGGACAGCAAGACTTCACTCAACACGAGGGCTTTTACTCTGTTGCAAACTATTTACAAAGAATACACTGAGTATCAGACAGTCGTCTTGAATACTCACTATCATACAATCCAACAAAGTGCTTTGCCAACCACCGACCACAAAACCTCCCTTATAGAGGTGATCTTCTTGGCAGTCATGTGACAGTCATGCCACCAAGGAAACCTGGTTGGTTTCATACCCAGTAACTGTTGCATCAGCATATCACCCATGATGCACTGCTGGCTGACTTCACTTACTGTGCATGTTGCATCAGACTTCCCATGATGCACAGCTCTCCAAATGCTGACTCATGCACCTGCCACTTGAACTGTAGTACCCTCTTTTCCATTTCTACCTAGTGGCCACATCCATGTCATTTTCAAACCAGTGTACCACATGGTTCTGACATAAAATATCTCAAGATTTCCCATCAGAGTGGAGACCACAGCCAAGAAATCAGAAGTTTAGCATTTGGAAGGTCAGCCATGAATAGGGATGCCATATCCCGGTGGCCCCCAGGACAAACCCGCTTTTGGGGGCCCCCTGCCTGCCCCGGTCCGGTTCCCCCCCAACCCCAGCCTTTGTCCCGGCTCCGGGCCCCCGCTCATGCGGCCATTGCTGTGGCCACGAATGCGGCTGGCCGCCAACCCACCTCCTCCTCCTCCTCTTCTTGGGCAGCGCCGCCCTCCTGCTCCTGGGCAGCACCGCCTTCCTTCTCCTCGCCAGCGCCGCCGCCGCGCCACCCACGATGGGGCTTTCCTGCCCGCGCGTGGGGCTATGACAAAGGAGCTCGTCCCCTTGGGCCAGCCGGCCATTGGCCAGCTGGCCCAAGGGGACGGGCTCCTCTTCCCCTGCATGCGCTGCCCTGGCTGCAGCATGGGCCAGGCAGCGCACGCACATCCCCCACTTGTGCACCCTCACGCGGGGCTTCCCAAGGAGCCCTTGCGCCAAGGAGGAGGGGGAGGATGAAGAGGAGGAGGTGGGCAGGATGAAGAGGAGGAGATGGGGAGGATGAAGAGGAGGAGTTGGGGAGGATGAAGAGGAGGAGGTGGGGAGGATGAAGAG
>NW_024806355.1:0-4061 GCF_019175285.1 Sceloporus undulatus | reverse complement strand
TTCCCTGACTCTCCTGGGTCATACCAATTAGATAGGTGCCCGATATCGATATTCATGCGTCCATGACGTTCCAGAGTCGTACCGAATGGCTTGCAGCCTGATATTCACCCTCATCGGTCCCTGACTCTATGCAGTCATACCGATTGGATGGCAGCCTGAATTTGAAACACGTCGATTCCTGACTCTCCTGGGTCATACCAATTGTTTACGTGCCCGATTTCGATATTCATGATGTTCCAGAATCATGCCGATTGGCTTGCAGCCTCACATTCAACCTCATATGTCCCTGTCTCTCTGGGGTCATATCGACTGAATGGCAGCCTGACATCGACCCTCGTCAGTCCCTGACTCTCCTGGGTCATAGGAATTGGATAGGTGCTAGATTTCGATATTGATCCGTCCATGACATTCCAGAGTCGTACCAAATGGCTTGCAGCCTGACATTCACCCTCATTGGTCCCTGACTCTCTGGAGTCATACCGATTGGATGGCAGCCTGAATTCGAACCTCGTCTGTTCCTGACTCTTCTGGGTCATATCAATTGGATACGTGTCCGATTTCGATATTCATGACGTTCCAGAGTCTAACGGATTGGATGGCAGCCTGACCTCGAACCTCATCGGTCCCTGACTGTCCTGGGTCATACCAATTGTACAGGTGCCCGATTTCCATATTCATGGCGTTCCAGAGTCGTACTGACTGGCTTGCAGCTTGACATTCGCCCTCATATGTCCCTGACACTCTGGGGTAATACCAACTGAATGGCAGCGTGAAATCGAACCTCGTCGGTACCTGACTCTCCTGGGTCATACCAATTGGATAGGTGCCCGATTTTGATATTGATCCGTCCATGACGTTCCAGATTCGTACCGACTGGCTTGCAGCCTGACATTAACCCTCATCGGTCTCTGACCCTATGGAGTCATAGATGGCAGCGTGAATTCGAAACTCGTCGATTCCTGACTATCCTGGGTCATACCAATTGTATACGTGCCCCATTTCGATATTCATGACGTTCCAGAGTCATGCCGATTGGCTTGCAGCCTCACATTCACCCTCATATGTCCCTGTCTCTCTGGGGTCATATCGACTGAATAGCAGCCTGACATCGACCCTCGTTGGTCCCTGACTCTCCTGGGTCATAGCAATTGGATAGGTGCTCGATTTCCATATTCATGACGTTCTAGAATCATACCGACTGGCTTGCAGCCTGACATTCACCCTCATAGGTCCCTGACTCTCTGGAGTCATACCGATTGGTTGGCAGCCTGAATTCGAACCTCGTCTGTTCCTGACTCTTCTGGGTCATACCAATTGTATAAGTGCCCATTTTCTATATTCATGACATTCTAGTGTCGTACCGACTGGCTTGCAGCCTGACATTCATCCTCACCGGTCCCTGACTCTATGGAGTCATACCGATTGGATGGCAGCCTGAATTCGAAACTCGTCTATTCCTGACTCTCCTGGGTCATACTAATTGGATAGGTGCCCAATTTCGACATTCATCCTCATCGGTCCCTGACTCTCTGGAGTCTTACCGTTACAGGGCAGCCTGACCTCGACACTCATCGGTCCCTGACTCTCCTGGGTCATACCAATTCAACCAGGGCCCGCTTAACATATTAATCCGTCCATGACTTTCCCGAGTCCTACCGATTGGCTTGCAGCCTGACATTCACCCTCATCGGTCCCTGACTATATCGAGTCATACTGATTGCATGGCAGCCTGAATTCGAAACTCGTCGATTCCTGACTCTCCTGGGTCATACCAATTGTATAAGTGCCCGATTTCCATATTCATGACGTTCTAGAGTTGTACCAACTGGCTTGCAGCCTGACATTCACCCTCATCGGTCCCTGACTATATCGAGTCATACTGATTGCATGGCAGCCTGAATTCGAAACTCGTCGATTCCTGACTCTCCTGGGTCATACCAATTGTATAAGTGCCCGATTTCCATATTCATGACGTTCTAGAGTTGTACCGACTGGCTTGCAGCCTGACATTCACCCTCATCGGTCCCTGACTCTATGGAGTCATACCGATTGGATGGCAGCCTGAATTCGAAACTCGTCGATTCCTTACTCCCCTGGGTCATACCAATTGTTTACGTGCCCGATTTCGTTATTCATGACGTTCCAGAGTCATGCCGATTGGCTTGCAGCCTCACATTCATCCTCATATGTCCCTGTCTCTCTGGGGTCATATCGACTGAATGGCAGCCTGACATCGACCCTCGTCGGTCCCTGACTCTCCTGGGTCATAGCAATTGGATAGGTGCTCGATTTCGATATTGATCCGTCCATGACATTCCTGAGTCGTACCAAATGGCTTGCAGCCTGACATTCACCCTCATCGGTGCCTGACTCTCTGGAGTCATACCGATTGGATGGCAGCCTGAATTCGTACCTCGTCTGTTCCTGACTCTCCTGGGTCATATTAATTGGATACGTGTCCGATTTCGATATTCATGACGTTCCAGAGTTTTACGGATTGGATGGCAGCCTGACCTCGAACCTCATCGGTCCCTGACTGTCCTGGGTCATACCAATTATATAGGTGCCCGATTTCCATATTCATGGCGTTCCAGAGTCGTACTGACTGGCTTGCAGCTTGACATTCGCCCTCATATGTCCCTGACACTCTGGGGTAATACCAACTGAATGGCAGCGTGAAATCGAACCTCTTCGGTACCTGACTCTCCTGGGTCATACCAATTGGATAGGTGCCCGATTTCGATATTGATCCGTCCATGACGTTCCAGAGTCGTACCGAATGGCTTGCAGCCTGACATTCACCCTCATCGGTCCCTGACTCTCTGGAGTCATACCGATTGGATGGCAGCCTGAATTCGAACCTCGTCTGTTCCTGACTCTCCTGGGTCATATCAATTGGATACGTGTCCGATTTCGATATTCATGACGTTCCAGAGTGTTACGGATTGGATGGCAGCCTGACCTCGAACTTTGTCGGTCCCTGACTGTCCTGGGTCATACTAATTGGATAGGTGCCGATTTCCATATTCATGACGTTCCAGAATCGGACCAAATGGTTTGCACCCTGACATTCATCATCCTTGGTCCCTGACTCTCTGGAGTCTTATTGTTATATGGCAGCCTGACCTCGACCCTCATTGGTCCCTGAGTCTCCTGTGTCATACCAATTCAACCAGGGCCCGCTTAACATATTAATCCGTCCATGACATTCCCGAGTCCTACCCATTGGCTTGCAGCCTGACATTCATCCTCATCCGTCCCTGACTATATTGAGTCATATCGATTGCATGGCAGCCCGAATTAGAAACTTGAGGATTCCTGACTCTCCTGGGTCATACTAATTGTGTAAGTGCCCGATTTCCATATTCATGACGTTCTAGAGTCGTACCGACTGGCTTGCAGCCTGACATTCACCCTTATCGGTCCCTGACCCTATGGAGTCAAAGATGGCAGCGTGAATTCGAAACTCGTCGATTCCTGACTATCCTGGGTCATACCAATTGTATACGTGCCCCATTTCGATATTCATGACGTTCCAGAATCATGCCGATTGGCTTGCAGCCTCACATTCACCCTCATATGTCCCTGTCTCTCTGGGGTCATATCGACTGAATGGCAGCCTGAGTTCGACCCTCGTTGGTCCCTAACTCTCCTGGGTCATACCAATTGGATAGGTGCTCGATTTCGATATTGATCCGTCCATGACGTTCCAGTGTCGTACCAATTGGCTTGCAGCCTGACATTCACCCTGATCGGTCCCTGACTCTCTGGAGTCTCACAGATAGGATGGGAGCCTGACATTCACCCTCGTTGGTCCCTGACTGTCCTGGGTCATACCAATTAGATATGTGCCCGATATCGATATTCATGCGTCCATGATGTTCCAGAGTCGTACCAATTGGCTTGCAGCCTGACATTCAACGTCATCGGTATGGAATCTTATGGATTGGATGGCAGCCTGAACTCGACCCTCCTCGGTTCTGGACTCTCCTGGGTCATACCAGTTGGATAGAATTCCGATTTCAATATTCATCCGTCCATGACGTTCCAGAGTCGTACCA
>NW_024806354.1:875-4061 GCF_019175285.1 Sceloporus undulatus | reverse complement strand
TGGAACTTCTTATATGAATAAAAGCCTCATCTGAGAGAAGATTACACAGTCTCTTTGCTCACTGGGAAAACAACAGGTGTTTCTTCAGCTAACAATCTACTGACTACAGTCAAGGTAGAGAATCTGGTGCCATACGTTAATGTGTTGCCTCATGTGCTGCACAACATAGCAACGTCAAAAGCATTTTAACATGGAGTTTCTGTTGTGTAGGGGAGCTGCAGTGACTCTATACTAGGTCCAGGGGGCTTTATTTGGTGCAGAGGGAGGAAAGAGATACCCATCTCTGCATTTGCCCAAAGGAGGCATATGTCACCTGCGTATCTCACTAGCATCATGCTGTTCTCTGTGTCTTTGAGTGATGCAGAATTTCTTGACAAACCAAGCCTAACTCTAGTCTCTTTTCTCAGGAACTTCATCTCCGTCTCCTTGTATACAGCTTTCGGGCATATTTTACTGGAAGAGACCAAAGTGCAAGGCCCACCTAATGGCCAACACAGAGGCCAAGCAGAGGGAGTTGGGCTCCAAGAGAAAGAGGCTGTCGAAGTACAGCAACTCTTTGGTGAGTCGCCATCCTGACTATTAGTTTCATTTGTGTCACTACTGGGCCAGCTCATGAAAGCAAGTGGAGAACATATTGTACCAATTTGGCAGAGAAAGTCTTGGTTAATCCTCTGTCGCCCCACTTTTTCAGGGGCTTTCAAAAATGTCCCAGTTTCTCTCTCCTCCTCCCACTTTCCCCCTTCTCCTTGGTTCCCTTGGCTTGCTGCAAAATGACTTCCGAGGAGTTTGCACCCCATCAACTCAAAAGGGGGGAAAGGAGAGGAAATAAGTAGCAAGGGGTTTCCCTTGCCAGGAGGCTGAGGCAAATGCAAACTGCTGTGCCCTTCCTAGCTTGTGTGATCTTCCTCATAAACAACTTTGGCCACCCTCTCCACCTTCTGGTGTTGCTTGTCAACATGTGCCTTGCTTTTCCTGTCTGTGAAATGTTGGGGATATGGGAAACCATCTCTTGATTTAAATTGGGGGTGGGCCCAGTGGCCCTCAAGTCCAGAGTGCTCCCCAAAACTGTTTTCTAAAAATTACATTTGCCTCTGAAATTTGGAAAGAAATGGCTAAATGCACCATAATTTTGTTGTGGCTAAATGTACTATATATTTTGGGATAGTCAGTATCTTAATCCATCCTCAATATCCCAGCCATGGCCTACATTATATTCTTTATTATATTGAAAGGATTCGAGACAAACTGATCTCAAAGGCAGTAGCTTTTTTCTTGCTGACAGAATTTAAAGTTTATTTCCTGGGCTGAATTCTGAAGTGATGAAATAATATTTGGATGCACCATGTGCTTCCTTCCCCTTTTCTTTGTCACTCTCTGGATGAGGGCTATTTTCTATTTCAGGTGACCTTTGCAGATGTGGCAGTATATTTCACCGAAGATGAATGGAATCTGTTGACGAAGAAACAGAAACTGTTGTACAATTATGTAATGATGGACAATTATGAGAATGTGGCTTCTGTAGGTAAGGAACCTGAATCCATGGCTCTTTCTATAAAGACTATGGTCCCTTTCATACTATATTATCATGTCGCTATGATTCCAATAGAATTATATAATCACAGAGTTGGAATAGACCACACGGGCCATCCAGTTCAACCCCCTTCTGCCGTGCAGGAATACACATTCAAATCACCCCCAAGAGATGGCCATCCAGCCTCTGTTTAAAGACCTCAAAAGAAGAGGACTCCACCAAACTCTAAGGGAGTGAATTCCCCTGTCAGAGATCTCTTACTGTCACAAAGTTCCTCCTAATGTTTAGGTGGAACCTCTTTCCCTGTGTCTTGCATCCATTGTGGTGTCTCCTTTTCTCTGTAGCTTCAAAAAGCAAGCCTGTCCTTGCACAACATGACACCCTTTCAAATATTTAAACTTGGGTATCATATCCACTCTTTATCTTCTTTTCTCCAGGCTAAACATAACCAGTTCTCTAAGCCACTCCTCATAAAGCTTGATGGTTTCCAGACCCTTCACCACTTTGGTTGCCCTCCTTTGGACATGCTCCAATTTGTCAACATCCTTTTTGAATTGTGGGCCCCAGAACTGGACACAGGATGATTCCAAGTGAGGCCTGACCAAAGCAAACTAGAGTGGCACTATTACTTCCCTTCATCTAGAAACTATCCTTGCCTTGATGCAGCCTAGAATCACATGGGCCTTTGTAGCTGCAGCATCACACTGTTGGCCCATGTTCAACTTGCAGTCTATTAGGAGTCCTAGATCCCTTTCAAGCCTAGTTTGTGATAGCAACATCCTGTAGAATATTTGAATCTGTAGTTCAGGGAGGCACTATTGCTCTCCATTTTCTAAGGATTCTAATTACTCCATCCTAAACTGCCGGTTCTAGGATTTCATGAAAAGAAGCCATGGAGATTAATGCTTTTCACACCCAAATGGTACACAGCACATCCCTGAGCAAGTTTCCTACCTCTTTTGGCCCCTCTTCCATCCTTTTAAGGCTCTGGAGAGTCTTCTTGGGGGAAAGACCTCCCTTGGGCCTGCAATGGCTCAGAGAGCGCTCAATAGTGGCAAAATGGCCTCCACTTCCCCAAAGGGATGCTTTGGATGTTGGGGGAAAAATATTATTTAATTTCTCCCCCAGGCAATACAATGTGGGGTTGCCCCTGAGATCTCCTCCAAACCTCATCAGTAGTCCATGCCTGTCTTATAGATATTTTAAAGCTGTTTTAAGGCTCCTCCCTGGCACTTGACCCTCACCAAAATTTGAGTCCAGGTCCCAGCTCCCTTACTCTGCCTTTGCCAATGAGTTATTGGAATCTGACTCCAATTTAATTTAATATCAAATAGGGAGGAGTAAACATAGGGCTAAATCTTGGGCTAACACTGTCCTCCCTTACCTCTGATATTCAATATTATCTGTAATTATCCTTCTTTACAGAAGAACTTGTCAGTCATGGAAGAATCCACACAGGAAAGAAGCCATACAAATGCCGGCATTGTGGGAAATGTTCTTCCTCAAAGTCGCATCTAGTGACACATCAGAGAGTCCACACAGGGGAGAAGCCATACAAATGCCAGCATTGTGGGAAATGTTTTTCTCAGCAGTCCTACCTAGTGACACACAAAAGAATCCACACAAGAGAGAAGCCATACAAATGCCAGCATTGT
>NW_024806354.1:0-775 GCF_019175285.1 Sceloporus undulatus | reverse complement strand
TCCACACAGGAGAGAAGCCATACAAGTGCCAGCATTGTGGAAAATGCTTTTCTTGGAGGTCAGGCCTATTCAGTCACCAGAGAGGCTACACAGGAGAGAAGCCACACAAATCCAAGCAGTGAATGAACATTATTTTTGTAAAGATGGAATACAAAAATATTTTTTCAATCCAGTGGTGCTAAAAAGCCCTTATGATTTTATTTGTACGGTTTTTCTGTCCGTATGTCTGTTTATGTTTTAAAGTTATGTTTTGTTAAGTTTAGGTTTTAATTGCTACTAGTATAGTTAATTGTTTTGGGTTATAAATTTGGCTGGGGCTTATGGGTCATGGTTTAGGTTAGTTAGATGGGGGACTGGGATTTGTTGCAGTTGGCTAGAATAGCAATGTTAGCATTCGGAATCTGTGGGATGTTGGCTGAAGAAAGTTGAGGACCGGTAGTAACAGAAAGAGAGCTAGCTTCTTCAAATGTCTGGGGCAGGGAGAGATTGTGTGTGTGAGAAGGATGGCAAAGTGGGGCTGGTTAATAGTGAGGGATAGATGGTGGGAATTGTAGGTGGGGGCTAGGTTTGGTAGAAGGTGGTGTTTTAGGTTTTGAGGTTTCAATATATTCTGGCAGTTCTGGCTTAAACATATTTCTGATATGTGTTTTCAATAAAGTTCTTTGCTGTTTCAACACACTGGATTCTTTGATGCACAGAATTTGTGAATATGCACAAAACTGACACTCTCTTCTCTCCTCAATCCTCAGCTCCATTCCCAGCTGTAAGAACAGCA
>NW_024806353.1:0-4062 GCF_019175285.1 Sceloporus undulatus | reverse complement strand
TTTTTTTGCATAGGTAATGCACTGCACAAACCAGTTTCCCAAATGCCCCCCCCCCCCAAATATGGTAATTAACCTCATAAAGGGCTAGAAAATTTAAGTTTTCTCCACTCCCCCCAGTGACAAAAGATATTTATGTGTGCGTCTATGCATATGGCCCCAACACTTAAACCAACACTGTATTTGGCCCTTGCAGCTGAAAAGGTTGTGCACCCTGGTCTATACTCTCATGCTGACTTGGTTGAGATCACCAGGACATTAAAATGGGTTGAGGTGAAGTTATTTAGAAACCTCTAAATCTCATTCACCAGTTCAACATTCAAATGCATGTCGCTCCATGCAAGTAATTTCATTCCTACCTTCCTTCCTCCAATAGTCCAGCTTTCTCCCCAGAAATGGTACTCAAGGGGGCTAACAATAATAAGATTAAAATAAAAACATACAGTTAAAGCTTATTGCAAATGCAACTGCAAACACATAAACGTACAGAGAGAAAAAACAGAGCAGAGGAACTGTTATTTACTTTTTTTTTCATATGGTATTTTTTGCCAGGGTACAGAGAGGTGTTGAAGGATTTTCTGGCTCAAGTTCCAAAATAACCTGGCTGTTTTTGGATTCTATACACCTTGATTTGGCAGTGTAATAGTGCTCTTTGTATTTTGGCCTGGTGCTGCCTATGCATGTTTAACTGTTTTCCTTAGTTCAGACTTTCCCAAACATGTAGGCCTCATCTCCCTGAGGTGGTATGTTGGCACAAATGGTATGCAGAAAAAGCTGGCAGGCCGCATAGGGTGGGGTTAATGCATTCAGCCCCATTACTTCTGTTGGATGGAAAAGGGTGAACCTGCATAGGGCTTTTCCTAAGCAAAATTTAGCATTATTACAAAACACAAAACCCACAGAATTGTAGTCAAGGGAATGAACAAAGCAAGCGTGATTTATTTTCAGATACTTGCCCTACTTGATTTAACAACCTGGTATGTTATCTTAAGAGACTACAAAGGATCTTTCATAAAAAGCTGTCATTCTGAGTCAGAAATCTCCCCCCCCCTGCACTCTCCTCCTCCTTAGCAGGAGATGAAACGTGGAATCCATTCACAACTGCTCTAATAGTGGCTGAAGACCCCTGACAAAAAGACTTCGTTGTTAACTGCATCTACCAACAGCCAATTTCATCCCATGGTACTAGTTCTAATGCTTTCAAAGAGGGAGAAAAAGAAAATCCAATCCATTCTAGTAGTCAAGGTCTGCTGTCTCAGCCTAGGATTTTCACTGCCCCATCCCAGATTCATCCCTTTTCACTTGCTGCCCCTCACTCCTGGAATCTCCTTCCCCTACGAACACGGGTAATCACTTCTTTAACCAGTTTCAAAACTGAGTTGAAGACCATCCTGTTCAGGCAAGTGTTCCCAGGCGTTGCGTGACTATTATTTGTTACTAGACATTTTTAATTCATTGCCTGCTTTACTTTATTGGACCCTTTCCTGTATTGTTATGTATTATTTATATGTACTATGCTATTATTTCTTAGACTGTATGCCATGGGCAGGTTTACTTTATCTATTTTATTGTTTGTATGTACAGTGCTGTCAAGGGTTAAAGTCAGCACACTGGGAAATGCTTAGATGTGTGTGTGTGTGTGACCATGAGCATCTAGCACTGGGAAGGACAAGGCTGATCAAACACAGCTGATGCTCATAGGCTCAAGGACACTTTGGTGCCTGAGTGCACCTATGCCTGGATGATGAAACATCTGTCTGTATTGCACAATGGGACAGGAAGTAACTGAGTTTGGGAGACCACATGGTCTGAAGGCTATATAAACTCAGGGGCTTCCAGTGATTGCTTGTGGGTTTGAGTAGGAGTTGGTATTCGTTTGAAAAGGCAAGGTAATAGATATTTCTAAGAGCACCAAGATCTCCTTTTCCCTTCAGCAGATTTAGAGTTGTTCTGGATATATTTTGGACTCGTTTGTATAATTTATATCTGTTCTAAAGCTATTTATTTCTAGTTTTGATATTTTGGAGGTCTCCCCACAAACTTTATATGGGCTGTCCAAGGTGTTGAACCTGTTTGGCACCTTGGTAGCTCATTAAAATTAAGTGCTGATACTCTACATTGGTTGCTTAGTTATGTAGACTAGAACATCCTTGCTGACCTCCCTCCCTCCCTTCCTTTCCCCTTTCAACACTTATCTTTATGTACCCTACCCGGACTCTGCTTGAAATTTTTATCTCATTTTAGTGTACTGTAACTCTTTAGTGTAACTTTTTTCAGTTTAATCTCTTTTTAGGACTTGATTATGTTTTTATGTGAGGGGGTAGGGGGGATTTTGGAATTTTTAATCTGTCTCTTTTAATTGTACTGTATTTTACTGCTGTAATCCACTTGGATTCCCTGAGATTAACCAGAATATAATTAAATTATTAGGATATAAATAAATAAGTATTATTATTATTATAAAATATTGAATGCCAGCCAAAACTGAAACCTGAAGCAGACTCACCAACCCACAGGGAGAAACCATCAGCTGCTGGAATACAAGAGTCACTAGACTGGAATACATATAGTTTTAGAATCAATGTCTTTTGTTCTGCATTTTGCCTATCTAAAACAAACTGCTTGGTATCTGGTTTACATTTAGGAATTGTTCAGCAGGGTGAGAAACAAGCTGCAATTCTCTCACATGCAAATGGAAAAAGTTAGCAGAACCACATATATAATCCTTTTTTACTGTTGGTGTTTAAGGTCTTTGGTACAAGGAATTTTGATTTAACCACCACTTTTAAAATTTTTACAAATAGTGTTTAATGTATGTGATAGGAAATACTTTGTGGCTAAACAATTTACGTGGTTACTGATTCAAGCGATCAAAATGTCAAGGCTATTTATATGCTAGAAATGTTAGGAAAGAATAATAAAATTATAATTTTTCCATATCTTAAATTTATGCATTTTTAATAATTAAAACACTGCTGTTTTGGACATGTCTGTAACTCGAGAAAAGGAAAGTCTATAAACAACCTAGCATGAACTGTTTTAGGAACTTTTTTGTAGGAATTAATTTTGTTGAAAAAAAATCAATCCATTCCCAACAAATATTTTGAAGAGATATCTAGAGTGACTACCAAAAAAACTGGGGAGGGGTTCAGTCTGACACTGAGTACATCTGCATGCCATAAATACAAGTAACAGTAAAATGAGAAAGCACATGAACATATGCCAAACAAGCTTTTCTTACCAGAGAATAAATGCAGATGCCCACACACATCCTATAACTGTGGGGGTGGGCAGAGTTTCCAGGTCATATGGTACCAGTTCTAACTGTCCTCTAATTTTGGAAATTATGCATGGAAGGGTATCTATGCATGTTATTTTTGGCATACATTCCTAAAGTCTCTTCATATTACCATAACAGATACAGGTTCTGAAGAGCATTAACACTTGAAAATATGGACCATGACCTCACACAGAAGAGATCTGATAGCCAAGGTTGGTATCAAAGAGAGCACTAACATAAAAATTTTTCCACTAACAGAAATTTAGTTTATTTCCATTCTTAATTAATGTGTATGTCTTGAGTCCAATTGGTGTAAAATTAGTACAGATTGAGTCTTCCTTATTAGGAATTCTGAAACCCAAAGTACACCAAAATCCAAAATAGTCCACATGGTTGGCTGAGATAATGACACTTTTACTTTTTGATGATTCAGTGTGGACAAACTTTGTTTGATGCACACAATCATTGAAGATATTATGAGAAAAATTACCTTCAGGCAATGTTTATAAGGTGTATAAAACATAAACAAATTTTGTGTTCAGATTTGGGGCCTATCTCCAAGATATCATTATGTATATGCAAATATTCCAAAAAATGAAGAAAAAAAACACTGAAATCCAAAACACCTCTATCCCCAAGCATTTCAGATAAGGGAGACTCAACCTGTATAGCATAACTAGAGGGTCAACAGTACAAGCTATTGCATATGAGCCACTTGTCAGGGATTAAAGTCAACACACTGGGAAATGCTTAGATGTGTGTGTGTATGACCATGAGCATCTAGC
>NW_024806352.1:0-4062 GCF_019175285.1 Sceloporus undulatus | reverse complement strand
AATAATTCTTTTTCTTGCTTATTCAATTTTTTAGTATTATCATAGATCTTCCCTTGTTGATTTTAAATCCTGATAGTCTTCCGAACCAATTTAATTCACACATTAAATGTTTGGTATTATTTATCACGTCTTCAAGAATCACAACTAGGTCGTCCGCAAAGGCTCTCACCTTTGTTTCTTCTCCCTTTATTTTAAGTCCTTTTAGCCTTGAATTATTTCTAATCTTATTTAACAAATATTCAAATACAGATATGAATAATAATGGCGAGAGCGGACATCCTTGTCTCCTTCCTCTTCTTATATTAAATTCTTTTGTTCATTCTCCATTAATTTTTAGACAAACTGACTGGTTTTTATAAATTTCTCTCACTTTATCCTGATCCTCTTCTTTCTCTTTCTTTCTTCTTTAACCTCTCATTCTTTAATTAACCTGAACCTTTGCTTTCCTTGATTCTTCTTGTCGTATTTTTGTCTGTAAGTCAGTCACTTGCTTTGCCTTTTGCCCCTTTCTTCTTAAACACTAACACTTTCTCTCTACTCTTACATTCATAACACACACTTTCCTACTTATCTGTGATTTCCTCCACTTTGTGAGAATGATCCAACTAAATACTCTCTTATACCTTGTTCTCTCGCTTATACCCTCCTCCTTCAATATCTTAACAATACTATACTTTCAAAATGTCCCAACTACTATCTTGTATCTGATACAATATCTTTGACACAGATAACCACTAGGTTTTCCAGTCTTCTTTTTCTTTCTCTATAATCATCATTGTCAAGATTCTATCATACGCTATATCGCTTTTAATTATTTGTTTGTTTGTTTCTATACTGCTTCCTTAGTTTATCTCTTTCTCCTGCTAACAAAAATACACATTATTTTCTTATATCATTAAACTAAAAATACACAGAAGAATAACACAGTTAGTAAATTAAGGTGCAACAAGAAGTATCGTCAATAGATAATCACACCATTTCCTCATTTCTTCCTAATGAAACCTAATACTTTCCCCTACTCTTCTGATATACTTTCTCCCGAATTTTCTCTCAATATGAGTGATAGTTTTTCCATCTGCAATAAATCATAGAGAGATTTCATCCATCCTTCTGTTTCTGGTATTCCTTTTGTCTCCCATTTCCTCGCGTATAAACCCTGGCGCTAGCTAACATAGACATCCATATCCTCCCATCCGTCTTATCTGTATGGTCCTCCAACATCCTTAATAACATTCATCCTGGGGTTTCTTCTGGTGTAATTTCTAGCATCGTATTTATTGCATCTATTATTTGCCTCCAGTATTCTTTCGCTTTTCCACATTTCCACCAACAATGGAAATAGGAGCCTGCTGCTTTTTCACATTTCCAATATAAATTACTTGTTTTCTTATAAATTTTGGCTATTTTTGTTGGGATTAGAAGCCATCTCAAGTAGATTTTCAACCAATTTTCTCTCAAGTTTTGTGCCAATGTAAATTTGACATCTTTCTTCCATATGTTTTCCCATTTATTGTAAACAATCGTGTGTCCTATGTCCTTAATCCAACTGAGCATTACCTCTTTCACTGTTTCTTGTTCCATGTCCCACAATAATAATAATGCTTTATAAATTTTGCCCATCATACCTCTTTTGTTTTCTCTGATTTCTAATATTTCTTCTAATTCAGATATTTTTAATCCCTCCCCATTCTATTAAATCGCATCGTGTTCTCTCTTGAATTTGTCAATATTCAAACCAATTTAAATCAATTCCTTCATCTTTTAACTCTTCCTGAGATTCTTCCCTTCCCCCAGATAGCCTCACCTTGAAGAGCAGTGTTCCCAAGACAAGGCTGAAGTCCAAAGGAACTTGCTCAACCCCTCCCTAAGCCAGCCCCCAATTCCCAAGTAAAGCAACACAAGCAGAGGTTGCATAGATACCAAGGTTGTCTATACTTCCCTTCCCTTCTCCCAGACAGTCTCACCTTGAAGAGCGGTCTTCCCAAGCCAGCTTCATTCCTCCTTAATAACCATCTACAGCTGCAGCCCCAGACCCTCTCCAAATGCCCTCTTTCATCTAAAAGCCACTCCATCTGCCCTTCTATCATTTTCCATGAAATGCTTTCTATAACCCATTACTCTGCACTACCTACTATGAACTCCAACCATAACTCCTACTTTAGCCCTAATAATCAAACCCTAATATTTTTACTCTTTATGACAGAACCCTTATACACTGTTTCTGATATGCAATGGACCAGTCCCAATCCTTCAGGTATACAGCACTAGTCTGAAGTGACAATTCTCCTGTCTCAACCTTTCAGGCAAGGAGCATCAGACTGAGGTTGCAATGGGCCAGTCTCAACCCTTCAAGTAAAGAGCACCACCCTGAAGTCACAATAGTACCATCTCAATCCTTCATCCGAAGAGCATCAGACTGAAGTCGCAATGGGCCAGTCTCAGTCTCTCAGGCAACGAGAATCAACCTGAGATCACAATGGGCCAGTCTCAGTGTTTCAGGTAAGAAGCATCAGCCTCAGGTTGCAATGGTCACATCTCAAACCTTCAGGTAAGCAGCATTAGCCTAAATTCACAATGATCCCTTCTTATTGCTGCAGGCAAGGAGCATCAGTCTGAGGTCGCAATGTGTCATGAATCCCTTTATTCATGCATTTATTCATTCAGGGATTCGTACCATAAGGGTTATAGGTTTAGGTTTAGATTAGAGTTAAGATAGATGGGATTTATGGTGGGATAAAACAATATGTTTTAATATGTGCTTTAATAGAATATACTAGAAAGAGGTAGAGAGATCATGGCTAAAGAATGGGATTGTTTGCTAGGAATGGAATGTGTGGTAATCATCCTTCTAACAGAGGCTTGACTTTAAAAGATTGGTCTCTGTAAAAGGAGGAGGAACATAGAGAGTTATTGCTATTTTTATATTGTATTAAGTTGTTATGGGTTTATGCTTATTATATTTTCATATGGTATCATATTAGACTGGGATTGATGGGGTTTCATATTATATATATATATATATTGTTAATCATGAATCCTGGATGGCAGAACACTGCACGGGAACAGGCTATCCAATTAATTAGCTTTCTTGGTTAATGGGGTGGGGTTAATTGATATGGTTATAAAAGTGATATGTTTATACTTTCATTCCTGACAAAAAAGTCACTTCTATTGCATGTATCTTCTTCAATACAAGCTGTTCCTTTTTCAAAGTACTGCCTTTTGTGTTGCAAGAAGGGCTGCAATTAGGAGCCTGACAAATATCTATCTCCCCTTCCAGTCACCCTGCTATCCCAACATACTCAAATGGAATCCAGGTAAAATGGAGGTACTTGTGATAGGGGCCCATAATCCAGGAATGGAGTTATGTCAGCCAGTTCTGGATGGGTTCATACTTCCCCTGAAAGGTTCTGTCCTCAGTTTGTGAGTGCTCCTGGATTCATCACTTCATCTGACATTTCAGGTGGATGCAAAGGTCAGGAGCACTTGATATCAGCTTTGGCTGATACGCCAACTGCGCCGCTTCCTGGAGCAAGGAGAACTTGAAACAGTAGTACATGCGCTGGTCACCTCTCGGCTGAACTCCTGTATTACACACCCTACATGGGGCTACCTTTGTGCCAAGTTCAGAAAGTTTAGTTGGTACAGAATATGGCAGCCAGGTTGGTTACAGGCACTTCTAGAACTGCCCACATTACACCGGTTCTTAAATCTCTCCACTGGCTGCCCATTAGTTTCCGGGCAAGATACAAGGTGTTGGTTTTAACCTTTAAAGCCCTACATGGCTTGGGTCCTGACTACTTGTGGGAGCGCCTCTTCCCATACAATCCACCGCAGACTTGGGCCCTCTGGGAAGAACCTGCTACAACTCAAAGAAGACCAGACTTTCAGTGGTGACCCAGAGGTCCTTCTCATCAGCCGCTACCAAGCTCTGGAACAACCTCCGGATGAGATCCATCATATTTCCACCTTGGAAGCCTTTAGGAAGGCTATTAAGATGGATCTCTTCCGGCAGCCCTTTCCAGACTAGATTAGATCTATTGACTTGCCTCTCCCTCCCCC
>NW_024806351.1:0-4063 GCF_019175285.1 Sceloporus undulatus | reverse complement strand
TCATTCAAAACCATCAACCAATTCACAGGGCATAAGGAATTAAAGATATTTGACTTTTTAATTTTTCATGCTCTCCAGAAGATTGAAAATGTTTTGTTTTTATTTCATGTGTGCATGTTGTTAGTTGAAAGAAAACGTTTGATGAAACATGTTGAACTGCTCCTCTCTTTTTTTTGTGGTGAAAGAACTTATCCCCATTATTTCCATGTTATTGCGATCATTGGTACCACATCTTTTTTAATAAAGTCTAAGCTGTTTACAGTTTAAAAGCACAATACAGTTCTAGTGTCCAGCCAGCCTTTTAGAGACGGAGAGCCTTAGTCCTGCCTCTGATGGGGATGCTAGGCCTTTGGGTCTCGGACTGCAGCCGCTTAGACTGGCCCAAAGCAGGAGCTGAGAAAATGAAGCCGAGAGGGAAGTGAGCTGACTCTTCAAGTCCCAGGAAGCCCTTTGATTTAGAAGGGGACAGTGGGACACCACTTGGCATCATAGACTTGGAAGGGACCACAAATGCCATCCAGTCCATCATCCAATTTGATTTACAGAAATCAAGTGTCACTTGATGGCCTCTGAGACTCCTTCCAACTTTATATGTGTTGCTGTGTTGGAAGACACAATAAAAGCTCCCCTGACAGATGACCACCCAGCCTCTGTTTCAGAACCTCTAAAGAAAGAGATTATAATACACTCCAATTTAACCTGTTCCACTGTCGAATACCTTCCGGAAATTATTATTCTTCCTAACGTTTAGGTCAGTGTTTCCCAACCTGTGAGTCTGGACTCCTAGGACCATCAGAAAACACATATTTGCATGTAGCAATGAAAATAATTTTATGGCTGGGGGGTCACCACAACATGAGGAACTATATTAAAGGGTCGCAGCATTAGGAAGGTTGAAAACCACTGGTTTAGGTAGAATTTATCTCCCAAAGTCTGAATCTGATGTCCTAGTTTGAACCTATATGTCTTGAGCAGCAAAAAAAAACAACCTTGCTTCATCATAAGTGTACATGTCCCCCCCTTGTTTTTCCTTTGAAGATGGGGACAACATTTGTCCTCCTCCAATCTGCTGGGATCTCTTCTGTTCTCCCAGAAATCTCAAAGATTATTGCATGTGGCTCTGAGATGACTTCTGCCAGTTCTTTTGATGACCTTGGATGTCATTCCTCTGGCTTTGGAGCCTTGAATTTGTTTGGAGCAGCCAAGTATCCAGTCTTACCTCTTTACCCATTCTGCTTTATCAGTATCAATTTAATTTTCATAGTAAAATCCATTCTCTGCCTTCCTAGGCTGGTGAAGGAGATCAGCAGAGTGAGCAGGTGCTTTAGGAGAACTCATTCTTTGGCTGTGGATGCATTGGAAAGTGCAGCCCAAATGGGCCTTGTGCCCTGCTTTTACCTGGCAGAGCCTTTCCGCAGAGGCCCATGGCTGCCTGCGTTGCACTTGCCCTGATGCCAAGAGAATAAGGGACATCCTAGGATGATCCTTTTCCCTATTCCAGATGACACACGCCCTGACTCTCCTCCAGGACACCATGACGCCACATGCTGCTCCATACGGTGCATGGCATCATGGTGCTCTTCTGGCATCAAAGAGTGTTGCCCAGCTGCAGTAGCGTGGCTATGACACCCTTTCAAGGGTTCAAAAAGGAGCTGCTTTTGCGGCTCCTTTTTGCCCCCTGGAAAGGCCAGACCGGGGCTGTGGTGTGCAGTTGCCACAGCCCCAATCTGGCTAGGAAAGGGGGAGCATTGCGCCGCCCCTTCATGGCAGTCTATCAAGCCCCCAGGACTGGGAAAGGCAGCCACGAAGGAATAACACCCTAAAGCATAAAGAGAGATAACTATATACCAAAGTCAGAATCATCCAGACCATAGTATTTCCCATTTCCATCCATGGTTATGAAAGAAGGACAGTGAGGAAAAACCGAGAGAAAGAAAATCAACTCATTTGAAATGTGTTGCTGGAGAAGATTTCTGTAGACACCATGGTCAGCTAAAAAACCAAACGAATGGGGCTTAGAGTAAATCTAGCCCAGACCCTCATTAGAAGTGAAGGTGGCTAAACTTCCTTTGGATATATCACAAGATAATGAGACTTATTTTTTCAAACTATAATGGTAGGCAAAGTTGAAGGAAGTAAAAAAGGAAGCGCCCATTCCACGCGGATAGATTCAATCAAGGAAAGAATGGCTGCCTGAGTTTGCAAGAACCAAGAAAATTCATAGGGTTTCTTAAGTCCAAGTTGACTTGATGTCGAACAACATTACTCCTCCGCAAATATCCATCAGTCAATGCTGCCTTTACAAAGAGATGTCAGTTTGTGTTTTATGTACTATAGTTGGTGACTTGCTTTTTGGCTAACGGCATCCCAATGTTAAGTTGGAAACCTAAGAGGTAAAAATAAAACATGGCTTCTTTCTCTGTCAAGATGGAATACAAGAGAGATCTTGTAGCACTTTTAAAGAAGTGGCCAGTATTACCTTCAGTCTATTTCCTCAGATGCATTAACACAGTCGTGTGTCTGTGTGGTGGGGAGGGCGTCATACCATCATAGAGTTGGAAGAGACCTCAAGGGCCATCCGGTCCAACCTCATTCTGCCATGCAGGAACTCACCATCAATGCACCTAATGTTTAGGCGGAATCTCTTTTCCTGTAGTTTGAATCCATTGCTCCGTGTCCTATTCTCTGGAGCAGCAGAAAACAAGACTGCTCCATCTTCAATATGACATGCCTTCAAATATACAAACTGTCAGCTCTGAACCATCTCTTTTCCAGGCTAAACATACCCAGCTCCCTAAGTCTCTCCTCATAAGGCATGTTTCCACCCCCCTTTCAAAGTTGCTTACAATACAGTTCCAAAGAGAACAGAGCTAAAATTCATGACAGAAGCAAAAATAATGCAACACTGAAAACCAGTTTAAATGAACCGGTGTCTTTGGAAAATAGAGAGCCAGCATGGCATGGTGGTTTGAGTGTGAGGCTATGAGCCTTATCACACGGAGGGTTTTGCAGCTCTGTCCCAACGTGACTGCGGGTCCAACCATACGGATTCACCCTAAAACGTGACGTGTTATCTCAGGTGATTCCTTTCGATGGGGTGTTCTGAGGCACTTCCACAGTCAATCCAAAGTGACTTCTCATTTTGTGAATTCAGGAACAAGCGAATTCACAAAAAATTCCTTTTAACCTCACTTCGATTTCACTCTGAATTAGTCTGGTGTGGAATACAACTTTGCTTCCGTCCCAGTACACCCTCCTCCCAAACCTCCAAGGTCCCACATTTCCCATGATGCTGCGCTGCAATTTTGACCCATTTGCTTCCGGTGCTCCTTCAAGAAGGGAGATGGATGGAGCTGACAGGGATGAAGGGAATGAAACAGGAGGCTGGGGGGAGAGATGGGAACAACAGAGGGGGCCATCGGAGGCTAGGGGGAGCAACAAACTCCAACTCCCAGAATTCCATAGCACTGAGCCAGGACAGTTAAAGTGGAGTCAAACCGGATTATTTCCCCAGTGCAGATGCAACCTAAAATAAGGCAACTGTTACAAAGGGAAGGGGAACATGGAGAATAATTATAATAAAAAAAACCCCAAACATTGTTTTAATTAATAATAATAATAATAATAATAGGTTATTAGTTTGCTGAGGCACCAGAGCTCTCTGGCAGAGAAGGAGCAATGTCAAACAACACTGTTTGGGGGGAGCAACAAACTCCAACTCCCAGAATTCCATAGCACTGAGCCAGGACAGTTAAAGTGGAGTCAAACCAGATTATTTCCCCAGTGCAGATTCAACCTAAGAGAAGGCAACTGTTACAAAGGGAAGGAGAGCATGAAGAATAATGATAATAACTATTAAAATTGTTTTTAAAATAATAACAATAAAAATAACAATAACACATTATTCATTTGTTTAGGCACCAGAACTCTGGCAGAGAAGGCTCAATGTCTCACAACACTACAGTTCCCAGAATTCCATAGCACTGAGCCAGGACAGTTAAAGTGGAGTTGAACCGGATTATTTCCCCAGTGCAGATGCCACCTAAGAGAAGGCAACTGTTAC
>NW_024806350.1:3186-4063 GCF_019175285.1 Sceloporus undulatus | reverse complement strand
CCTTATTTCACATTATTTAGGCAGTTCACCAATTCAAAATCAGTTGAAAGCAACCTTGTACTTGGTTTGAGCATTGGACTATGACTATAGAAGGCAGGGATGGAATCCCAGTGGGTGACCTGGTGCAAGTCACACTCTCCCAGCCTTCTCAGAAAATAGTAATGGCAAACCCCATCTGAATAAACCTGCCAAGAAACCCCAAAAAGCAGGGTGGGGGTCTCCAGATGGTTTTGTGTGTGTGTGTGTGTGTGTGAGAGAGAGAGAGTCTGTGTCTGTGCCTTTAACTCCCCAGCTATGGGGAGGATGGGGGGAGAGAAAGAGTCCCTCCATTTGGGAGAGCCTTGCTGCAGTGAGATTGTGGGGGGCCTGGGTCCCCTCTGGTTCTAACCTGGCCCCTTGGGAGTCCCATTGAAGGCAATGGCACTGCCTCTCCGCCATGAGTCAGAAGAGGGGAAAGGGGAGGGGAAACTGTGCAGGAACCAGAGCTGGCGACTAAGGCTACATCCACACTGGAGAAATAACCCAGTTTGGCACCACTTTAACTCTTTGTGGCTCAAGGCTATGGAATTCTGGGAGCTGGAGTTTGTTGTGAGCCCAAAGCGATGCCCCTGAGGGGAGGAAAACAGATCCCCTGTCTTTAGGCTGCCCCACTCCATCCTCCCCCAAAAGAGGAGGAATGAGGGAAGAAGAAGAACTCTTTGGGGCTAATCAAAAGGGGGGAAGGTTTTCTCTTTTTGAAACCCCCTGGCCCTGCAGGCAGGCAGGCAAAAAGGTCCCAGTTTCCACAAGGGGCCAGGAGCAGGGTAATCCCCAAGCCCACCATTTTGGGCAGAGAGAAAGCTTGCATGACGCCTAATGGAGAGCATTCCCCCCCCCC
>NW_024806350.1:0-186 GCF_019175285.1 Sceloporus undulatus | reverse complement strand
TTTTTTTCCATGGAAACCAGAGAGAAAGATGTTTTGTTAAAGCAAGATATATCATGAGGAGGCTGGCATAGACGTATTGTTGTTGTGTGCCTTCAGATCGTTTCCGACTAATGGCAACTCTAAGGCAAAGGAAAGGATGGGATTTTCTCAGCAAGTTTCTTCAGAGGGGGTTTGCCATTGCCATTT
>NW_024806349.1:0-4064 GCF_019175285.1 Sceloporus undulatus | reverse complement strand
TATTGTAATTTGATCTATTTTATTGTTGTAACCCGCCTGGATTCTTCATGATTGGCATGGCTAGAAATATATTATTATTATTATTATTATTATTATTATTATTATTATTATTATTATATTGCTGATTGCCCCAATATTTCCTTTGAGCTAAGTATGAAATTCCCCTGAAAGCATAGCACTTGGGAGTGTCCTCCCTAGACTCCAGCATTTCGGGTAACTAAGCGCTTCTAGAATCAACCATGGAGCTAAGCAAGCTCAGGTTGGAAAAGAAACATTAGACAAAAAGGAATTTTTGTGTCGCCCTTTCCTCTCTTCATAGACATTGCTCATAATTTCTAAATGGAACCCCTTAATATGTTTGAAAACAAGGACTTGAGTTGGTTCTCACCAGTTCAGTTCTTAAAATCTGTGAGGTTGGTGGCTGCCTCCCAATCCCCAAGGCCCCTCTCCTGCCCTTCCCAGAGGTACCTTCCTCTCTGCACACAGCTAGGAAATCCTGGCTTTGCTCCTGCCTTCACCTCCTGGCTCCCATCTGCCAGATCCCCTTCCCTTTCTCCCTCCGCTCTCCAACCTTCCTTCTTGCATATCTTCACCGCTTCTGCATCTCATTTTCAGCCTCTCTTCCTTGCCTTTCTATTTTTCACTTTCCCTTCATCTCTCTATTACAGACACAAACCCACAGAGTGTGATGCATAAAAGGGATCATAGAGTCACAGAGCTGGTAGAAACCGCAAGGGCCATCCAGTCCAACTGCCTGCCATGCAGCAACTCTCAATCAAAGCATCCCCAACAGATGGCCATCCAGCTGCTGCTTGAAGACCTCCAAGGAAGGAGACTACACTACACTCCGAGGAAGGATTTTGTTCCACTGTCGAACAGCCCTTACTGTCAGGAAGTTCTTTCAAGTGTTGAGGTGGAATCTCTTTTCCTGTGTCTTGCATCCACTGCTCCGGGTCCTAGTCTCTGGAGCAGCTGAAAACAAGTCAGCTCCCTCCTCAGTATGACATCCCTTTTAGGCTCATTTGTTGAGAAAGGCAGAATAATCAATATACAAATAATTCAATGGCAAAGGCAGAGCAAGGGGGCTGGGACCTGGACTCCAATTCTGGTGAGGGTGAAGGACCAGGGAGCAGCCTTAAAGCAGCCTTAAAACATTATAAGACAGGCATGGACTACTGATGGGGTTTGGAGGAGACTTCAGGGGCAATTCCCCACATTGTATTGCCTGGGGGGGGGGATGAAATAATATTTTTCCCCTCAACATCCCACAGCATCCCTTTAGGGAAGTGGAGGCCATTTTGCCACTGTTGGGCCCTCTCTGAGCCATTGCAGGCCCAAGGGAGGTCTTTCCCCCAAGAAGACTCTCCAGAGCCTTAAAAGGATGTAAGAGGGGCCAAAAGAGGTAGGAAACTTGCTCAGGGATGTGCTGAGTACCATTTGGGTGAGAAAAGCATTAATCTCCATGGCTTCTTCCCATAAAATCCTAGAATTGGCAGTTTAGGATGGGGTATTTACAATCCTTAGAAACTGGAGAGCAATAGTGCCTCACTGAACTACAGATTCAAATATTCGACAAGATGTTGCTATCACAATTAAACTAGGCTTGAAAGGGATCTAGGATTCTTAGTAGACTGTAAGTTGAACATGGGCCAATAGTGTGATGAGGCAGCTAAAAAGGCCAATGTGATACTAGGCTGCATCAATACAAGAATAGTTTCTAGATCAAGGGAAGTAATAGTGCCACTCTATTCTGCTTTGGTCAGGCCTCACTTGGAATAATCCTGTGTCCAGTTCTGGGCCCCACAATTCAAAAAGGATGTTGACAAATTGGAGCATGTCCAAAGGAGGGCATCAAAAGTGAAGGGTCTGGAAACCATAAAGCACTATGAGGAGCAGCTTACAGAGCTGGTTATGTTTAGCCGGGAGAAAAGAGATAAAGAGTGGATGTGATATCCAAGTTTAAATATTTGAAAAGTTGTTATGATGCACAAGGAGCAGGCTTGCTTTTTGCTGACATAGAGAAAAGGAGACACCACAATGGATGCAAGACACAGGGAAAGAGGTTCCACCTAAACATTAGGAGAAACTTTGTGACAGAGCACTTTGACAGTGGAAAATACTCCCTTAGAGTTTGGTGGAGTCCTCTTCTTTGGAGGTCTTTAAAGAGAGGCTGGATGGCCATCTCTTGGGGATGATTTGAATGTGTATTCCTGCATGGCAGAAGGGGGTTGAACTGGATGGCCCTTGTGGTCTGTTCCAACTCTATGATTCTCATTCTAGTGGAACCATAACGACATGATAATATAGTATAACAGACCTCAGTCTTTATAGAAAGATCCATGGATTCAGGTTCCTTACCTACAGAAGCCACATTCTCATAATTGTCCATCATTACATAATTGTACAAAAGTTTCTGTTTCGTCGTCAACAGATTCCATTCATCCTCAGAGAAATATACTGCCACATCTGCAAAGGTCACCTGAAAGAGAAAATAGCCCTCATCCAGAGAGTGACTAAGGAAAAAGGGAGGAAAGCACATGGTGTATCCCAAATATTATTTCATCACTTCAGAATTCAGTCCAGGAAATAAACTTTAAATTCTGTCAGCAAGAAAAAAGCTACTGCCTTTCAGATCTAGTTTGCCTTGAATCCTTTCAATATAATATACAATATAATAAAAAATATAATTTAGGCCATGGCTGGGATATTGAGGATGGATTAGGATACTGACTATCCCAACACATATAGGACATTTAGCCACCAAAGAATTGTGGTGCATTTAGACATTTCTTGTCACATTTCAGAGGCAAATGTCATTTTTATAACAGTTCTGGAGATCACTCTGGACTTGAGGGCCTTTGGGCCCACCCCCAATTTAGATCCAGAGATGGTCTCCCATATCCCCAACATTTCACAGACAGGAAAAGCAAGCCACATGTGGACAAGCAACACTAGAAGATGGTGAGGATGACAAAGGTTGTTTAGGAGGAAGATCACACAAGTTAGGAAGGGCACAGCAGTTTGCTTTTGCCTCAGTCTCCTGGCAAGGGAAGACCCTGGCAACATATCTCCTCTCCTGTCCCCCTTTTTGAGTTGATGGGGTCCAAACTGCTTGGAAGTCATTTTGCAGCAGCTGAAATGAGTTGAGGAGAAGGGGGAAAGTGAGAGGAGGAGAGAGAAACCGGGACATTTTTGAAAGCCCCTTGAAAAGTGGGGTTACAGAGGATTAACCAGGACTTTCTCTGCCAAATTGGAACAATATGTTCTCCACTTGCTTTCATGAGCTGGCCCAGCAGTGACACAAATGAAACTAACAGTCAGGATGGCAACTCACCAAAGAATTGTTGTACTTCGACAGCCTCTTTCTCTTGGAGCCCAACTCCTTCTGCTTGGCCTCTGTGTTGGCCATCAGGTGGGAAAGGGGGGAGGGTCCTGGTGGCCCTGTGCCTGTGTCTCTTTCAGCAAAATATCCCCAAAGCTGTGGAGGCCGAGATGAAGTTCCTGAGAAAAGACACTAGGGTTAGGCTTGATTTGTCAAGAAACCCTGCATCAGTCAAAGACACAGAGAACAGCATGCTGCTGGTGAGATACGCAGGTGACATATGACTCCTTTGGGCCAATGCAGAGGTGGGCATCCCCTTCCTCCCTCTTCACCAAACAAAGCCCCCTGGACCTAGAATAGATTCACTGCAGCTCCCCTACACAATAGATACGCCATGTTAAAATGCTTTTGACGTTGCTATGTTGCGCAACACATGAGGCAACATGTTAACATATGGCGCCAGATTCTCCACCTTGACTGTAGTCAGTAGCTTGTGAGCTGAAGAAACACCTGTCGCTTTCTCAATGAGCAGAGAGACACTGTAATCTTCTCTCAGATGAGGCTTTTATGCATATAAGAGTTTCCACTGTGAACAACACTATATACATCGACACCCTCCACCATCCACACCAGTAACAACCCACTCTGAGGCACACACTGTCTGACTCTTCCTCAGTGACAGTTGAGAATGACAGTTGACAGTTGCATCAACATTCCAATGATGCACTGTTTAAATGCTGAC
>NW_024806348.1:0-4064 GCF_019175285.1 Sceloporus undulatus | reverse complement strand
TCTGACTCCAGAAAGCCCATTTGCTTTCAGTTATTATGTAGAATTGCGGAACAACTCAAACATGTTTGCTCATCCAAGACGGAGACAAAGCTATTCCGGGCAGCTTTTGTTACGGCCTTCTTTGGGGAACTGCGGGTGGGTGAGCTGGTTCCTGCTTCTGGGTCCGATGCTTCCAAACGTTGTCTACAGGTGAGGGATGTATCTTTTGGAACTGATGCTGTTTTCTTAGTACTCCGCAGGTCCAAGTGCGACCAGCTGGGAAAGGGGACCACCATCAACCTCAGAAGGCTGCGGGGTCATAGGCTGTGCCCAGTACGGACTCTGAGAAAATTCGTGGCAGCCCACCCTAATTGACAAGGGGCTCTCTTTGCCCACAGTGATGGCTCACCGGTCACCAGGTTCCAGCTCGTGTCGGTGCTACGCATGGCCCTGCGTAGAGAGGGTCTCCCTGCAAACGACTTTGGCAGCCATTCCTTTCGCATCGGAGCCGCGACGGTTGCAGCACAATCAGGATTGCCAGCTGACGCCATCAAAAGGGTGGGCAGATGGAAATCCAGGGCCTTCGCAGAATATATACGCCCTCAAAAGGACATTTGCATGGACAACAGGGACCTGAGGGTGCTGAGGGCTAGCGATGTTGCCAGTGCGGGGGCGACATCGATTCAGCGTTCCCCGGTGACATGGGGCGAAGATGCGCTCACGTGCATAGCTGGTGACTTTAAGTGCTGAGCAAGCTTTAGGGCGATTACCCCTCTGTCATCCCAAAGCCTGGGCAAATGGGTCATCGACCAACACGGGTTGGTGGATGTCAGATCCAGACCTCATGCTTTCTGGCCAACCCTCTTGCTATGTTTGCTGTGTGTAATAAAGTTGTGGCCATTTCTTTGCCAATTCTGTGTCTGCTGTGTTTGTCCACCTGGCAACCCCCCACTCTTCTGCAAAGGGTAGACCTTTGTGAATTCTCCCTAGACCGAAGGCTGAAATGTAGAGCATGTACATTTCCTTTTAAAAGTAAAAGGGGGATGTTTGGACCTCCTGTATATTTCCACCTTCTGTCCAGGAGGAATTCCAAAATGTCCTCCCTTTGGAGCATGGCTCAGAAGCATGAATTTATATCAATGTTTTTGGCTTTTAGTTGGTCATGTCTTCCATTTTTCTTGAATGTCCTACATTTTGTCCCGGTTTTGTGGAAGAGAATTATGGCAACCCTACCCCAACCTGGTATTTTGGCATTTCCTAGACTAATGTGATTGTGGTACCTTACGAGCTTGGTGTGAGAAAGTCCAAAGACTCAACCAGCATGGTGTGATCAGCAACAGACTTGCTGTCCATCTGAAAAATTTGGAAAAGTGGGAGAACAACCTGCTTGCATTCCTGTCATTTCAGGTCCATTGTGCTGTCAGGTCCAAGTTGCATCACAGACCACAAGGAAACTAAACAGAAACTCACAGGAGGGGGAAAAACTTGTTAAGCTTGTTAAACCAAAATCAAACAATGACAACAACAACAACAAGAATTGGAAAAAAAACTGGTATATTAATAAATTGTTTAAATAAGCCCCTTAGTCATGTCCCAACAGCTGCACATCTGATATTGGAGCTATGAGGAGACTTCCTGTGCATTCACAGGAATATGCAGGGGAAAATATTCCTTTGGAACCATTGGTGGAATGCCAAATCCCCACTGGTATTTTAATCTCTGTTGAAATTTATTAGTAATATTGTTCTTTCAAGAGTTGATTCATTCTTTTTGGCTTTCATTTTTTTAAAAAATAAATCACCCATCATTTGGAAAGAAAAAATTAAATCCTTATTTTCTAGCTCTTATGATTTCTTTTATCCTTTGAAAATTATAGCTTTTAGACTCCATCCGAATTCTATCTTGCTTGGACCTGAAACAAATTTCCCAACAATCATTCTAGTGTTGATAGCAAGATCTTTAATGCTTCTTCAAAGCCATTGACATGATAAACCATAATGGTTCTAGTGAATCCTGTCAATGTGTACTTTGAAGACATTTATTCTTCATCATCTCCACCAGAAATAACTCTGCACACTAAACCCCAAATGAAATTCTTGATAAAATGTAATTACTATGCTGTTACAGTATCTTACATTGTAAGTTAAATAGCTTTCATTTCAACTTAGTGATGGGAAGAAAGCAATTCTTTTTACTCCAATACCTATCTACCTATCTATCTCACAAATACCTATACTGAATGTTTTAAAATAAACAGATTGCCTGTCATTTTCATTCCAAGGTGAAGGTTTGGCCAAGTTTTAGGTAGGGTATCTCTCTCTCTCTCTCTCTCTCTCTCTCTCTCTCTCTCTCTCTATATATATATATATATATGGTTTGGGGGGTAGGAGGGAGGTGTTTGAGAAGATATCCTTGTAAAACCATAAAACAATTTCTTCTTACTCTTATTAATGTCTAAACTCAACTTCAATTGGTTAACGTAAGATCACTGATTTTTTACCATATTTCTATCCTTCTCCCCTCAACATTTTGTAAAGATACAATACTGTCAATGAACAATATAGATAAATTACTCACTCAAACACAAAGTGCCATTCTAGGTGTGATAGGGTGTAATTCAGTTTGACAAGACTTACTTGCAAGAAACTATGCACAATAGGGTTTAGGAGGGTGTGGCCTCCCAAATATTTTGGAATGCAATCCATATAATACTCACCATTGGCAACACATGCTAAGGTTGTTAGGATATGCATTGAAACAACTTCTGAAGGACTGCACCCCAAAGGTATAAAACTATTCCATTTTGAAATGCTCTCACGAACTGCATATAGCATGGATTGACTTGGGAGTCTGGATGCATTTCTGACTGTATTACAGATGTAACTGCCCTAAACAAATGGCTCTGCTCTATACTGAAGAAGAGATGCAGTGGATACATGGAGTTTTAAATGAGCAGAGGCTGTAATGTGCTGGACAACTTTCAGAAATGGAATACAATTTGCTTGTGAGGAGAAGGCATGATTGAGTGACCAAAAACCTGTATAGCAACAGCAATAGCAAGTACATTTCTATCCTGTTTATCAGTGAACTAGCACTCCCTGAGTGCTTTACAATGTGTAAGCCAATTGCCCCCAACAAGTTGGATACCTTGGAGCACTTCTCTAGGATCGAACTTACAATGTTGTGGTTGTGGTACCAGCATTTAACCACTGTACCACCAAGGTTCCTATAGGATACAGGCAGGTATAGGATACTATATTCTTTATTATTTACTTGGCTTTTCTTCCTGTTCTGCTGTATTTTAGAGTGTCAAGTAACCATCCAAACTGTGTGAAAGATATTTATTATTTAAGCCATTTCATTTTCCATGTTCATTATCATCACAATACTCAAGTTGACTAATTTATGGAAAGTGTGTTCACATGTGAATTCCCATTTCATCACCCAAACTATTTTCACCCCTCTCTGTTTGATTTCAAAATGATTTCTACAGCCAAATGTCAGTCTTAGAATTTTACGCTCCAGATACAAACAATTTTTTGCATGAAGACAGCAATAAGCTCACCATAGTACCGTCTTTCTCCTCATATTTACAGTTAATAATAATATTTAATAAGAATAATATTTATTTGTATCCCTCCTCTCCCTGTATTGGATCGAGGCGGGTAACAACAAACAAAAGAACAATGAAAATACAACACCATAAACCACAAGTAAAAATATAGCAAAACATATCAAATCCTAATTCCCTATCTCCCTCCCACCCTAAAATAGCATCAAAACAACAATTCCCAATAAAATGCTCCCAATAAAATAGTCAATTAGTTAATCCTAAAACACCTTGATAGTCTCTTATCAAGAGGGGTAGCTATGGCAGGAGGGAGTCAAAATGAAGATATTGTCCCCAAGTAAGAATTTGTTGTTAACTGCCATCAAGTCAAGTTTGACCAATGGTGGCCCTGTGAATGAGAGACTTGAGTCACCTTATCATCAACAGCCCTGCTCAGGTCTTGCAGACTCCTGGCCGTGGTTTCCTTGACTGAGTCTATCCATCTGGAATATGGTCTTCCTATTTTCCTACTGCC
>NW_024806347.1:0-4064 GCF_019175285.1 Sceloporus undulatus | reverse complement strand
TAGGTGTTTACTAAGTTTGAGACTTCAGGTATCTCCTTCTCTTCAACAATGAAAGGATTGGTATCTAATATCATATGTCATTGAAGAAACATATGGTAGAAGAAATGGTACAGGAATATTTGATGCAGGTTTGCTATATATTTATAGCTTTATCTTTTTAAAATGTGTTTTATTTTTTTTAATAACTATCTGTTTTAATATTGTAATAAATTAATTCCTTTTTAATCTAGTTTTTTCTATGTTTTTAATTGTACATTTTTTTAATGTTGTGAAGCTCCTCTGCATCCCAGTTCTGGGAAAAGAGAGGGATACAAATAATAATAATAATAATAATAATAATAATAATAATAATAACAACAACAACAACAACGTAAAAGCTATACTTCAATATTTCTATTCCAGAGGTACAGTGAGCCAAAAGATGTGCCATTCCACCTTATAAATCAATATCATTCTTCTTTAGGGAATGTTTATTGAAGACACCAATTAAATTTCACAAAATGAATAGCAATATTACACAGTATTGTTAGTGGAATTGTGGTGAAATAGGGCCAAAATGCACAGACTGGGGGACACCTGGCTGAATGAGACTGGAATATTGTGTCCAGTTCTGGGCACCACAATATGTGGCTGTATTGCCTGAAAGCGGAAGCTTTTGAGAATATAGTAATTGATTTTTAGAATAAAATAACTCATCAAGAACAGCATCCCAGAGGGCTTTATTATTATTAACCATTTTTAAGAGGAGAAATGCAAATGTTTCACATAAAGAGCTTATCACTATATTGCGGGGTTTGCACAGTTAGAAATGGCAAGAACATGGAAAATATTGTAAGATCTTTGATTCTGATATTCAACATCTTTATCAATGACTTGGATGACAGAATTGGGGGCATACTCATCAAATTTGCAGATGACACCAAATTAGGAGGAATAGCTAATACTCCAGAGAACAGAATCAAAATTCAAAATGACCTGAATAGACTAGAAAGCTGGGCCAAAGCTAACAAAATGAAATTCAATACGGAGAAATGTAAGGTCCTGCACTTAGGGCGGAAAAACAACATGTACAGATATAGGATGAGGGACACCTGGCTGAATGAGACTGGAATATTGTGTCCAGTTCTGGGCACCACAATTCAAAAAGGACATTGAGAAACTGGAGCATGTCCAAAGGAGGGCGACTAAAATGGTGAAAGGTTTGGAAACCATGTCCTATGAGGAATGACTTAAGGAGCTGGGGATGTTTAGCCTGGAGAAGAGAAGGTTAAGAGGTGATATGATAGCCCTGTTTAAATATTTGAAGGGATGTCATATTGAGGAGGGAGCAAGCTTGTTTTCTGCTTTTCCAGAGAACAGGACCCAGAACAATGGATGCAAGTTACAGGAAAAGAGATTCCAGCTCAACATTAGGAGGAACTTCCTGACAGTAAGGGCTATTCAACAGTGGAACACACTCCTTCCTCAGAGAGAGTAGTGGAGTCTCCTTCCTTGGAGGTCTTTAAGCAGAGGCTGGATGGCCATCTGTTGGGGATGCTTTGGTTGAGATTTCCTGCATGGCAGGAGGTTGGACTGTATGGCCCTTGTGGTCTCTTCCAACTCTACCATTCTATGATTCTATGCTGCTTGTTGGGCTGTGTGTGGGGGGTTGCTCTTGCAGAAAGACTCACTTGTACAATTGAATGACTAGTGGATAACTAAAAATATGCTTGCTGAAGTTTGGTCTCCTTTTATTTCATCAATAACTGAACAATATTAGTAGTGTACACTTCCGTTGCATCAACCAACATATTGGGACTCATTTTTAAAAATTTAACCATGCAATTAAAGAGATAGCGTGTGATCATTTTTGAACAGAGGCAAATTTAAAATCAATGTTTGTGATGCTTAGTCAACTGTGTTGTTGTTTGTGTGTGTGTATGTTGTTTTTAATTTTTCTTCTGTTTTTTGTTTTCTATTCTGACTATATCGATTTGCTGATATGGTTTATTGACATAATTTTTTTTTAAAAAAAACCTTATCTTCGCATGTACTGTACTCACAAACCATACTAAGTGGTAGAGGGAGGGAGATCCTGAATGTCTCTATGTGTATGTAAAATGCTCTTTTCTTTTGCCTGAGTGCTGGAATGTTGCAAGCAGAGCATAAAGAGTCTACATGCTTTGGATGAGAAAGCAATGGAGACTCACAGTGTCTTTGTACTCATATTTTTGTTCACAGAGATTCCCAGGCTGATTCCCAAAACCACTTCTTCAGCCGACATCCTCTGTTAACTCCAAGCCACTCTTATTCAGGCCTCTTTTACTACTTGGCTTACACTTAGGATGGACAAATCTGCTTCAAAGCTTCCAGTAATTCTTTCGATGGTTGGAATCCAAGATATGTTTGATGGTGGCTGTGGTCAAAGATTACTTGATTACTTGATGTAGAGGCCTAATGGGCACAGATGGCACCTTTGCCATATTTCTGACAATTTATGGAGTTTTTGATATTTCTTTCCATGTGCAATGTTATATACCAGCTTTGAGCTTCTCAGCAAGTTCATGGCCAGATAAGTGTATAGGAGCTAGTCCTATCATGTGAGATACCTTCCTCTTCTTCCCAAGATCTCTCTTTCTGTTCATTATACTTTTTTTTCCAGATTCCTCTTTAGTAGAAAGTTCACATTAGTACATGGACCTCTGAATTTCTGCACATATCTGAAACATAATAATAATAATAATAATAATAATAATAATAAATTTCTATCCCACCTCTTCAATAAAGATCGAGGTGCCTTACATCAATATAAAACCATGTTACACAATAAAATAAATCATACTATCCCCTCTTTCCCAGATAATTATATCTGCTTACCCAGAGCCTAAGGTTTTGTGAATTGCCTTGGGTCTCCTTTTTGGGAGAAAGGTGGCATAAAAATGAAATGAAATGAATGAATGAATGAATGAATAAATAAATTAGGTTTCATCCAGTTCTCCCTGCCAAATGTGATATGGGGAGTTGTTACAAGAGACAGGGCCTTGTCTGGAAATGCCCTCCCCTGAAAGATTTGCCTGGCACCTTCATTATGGCAGCCTGGTAGAGCACATAAAACAGACCTTATTCTTTCAAGAAAATAATGGTGTTTAATAAGATCTTAAAGTACTGAATTAATGAAGCCCTACAAAGCTGATGCATTTGTATATTTTCGTTGACAAAGCATTGCCTTCTAAATTTACATTTGTTAGTGAAGAAGATGTTAGTTATGGATTGGGTAAATCTAATTTTATTCTATTCCTATTATACAGCTCATCCAAGGCAATTCAATTGGGGGTAGGGAGACTTCACTGTTCTGTTCCCTACCCCCATCCTCACCACTACATAGTATACCACCTTGCGTTATTTATAGATTTCGTTAGTATACATTACCAGGTAATTAAGATCTGTAATGGAAAGATTAAATCAGAATGAGAGGCTACAATTTTCTTGCTTAGAAAAGCTACTTATAATAACCATGTTCAGCTAAAGCCCTGACATGCATCACAGTGGTTTCAAAATCAGGAGATTCCATATGGTTTACTTTACTGGTTTCCTATTACATGGATGTATAGCTAATATATTTTAATCCCCCCTCGTTTTCCCTTACTCCTTTGTTCTAGCTAGGACCAACCTACCTTTAGCCACTGAGGCAGCCATCTCAGCTAGCAAACATGATGAGTGGAGGCAGTCAGTGGAGGGTTGGGGGGGATAAAGCTGTGTGTAACTCAAAGCCTGTCCTGGGCCTCCTTAAACTAGCTTGCTTCCCTCCAGTGAAACAACTGCAAAAGAGTTTTCTTAGAAACTCTGGGCCTGAACAGACAGGCCAAAATAAAGCTGTCTTGGGTCACTTTGGAGGTATGCTGTTTAAATGATGCATGCTTCATAAGAGGCCGGAAGCCGCACCAATGCCACGCTCCAGTCCTTTGGCGCAGCTTCTGGCCTCTTAGGACGCATGCATCATTTGAACAACATACACTGTACCTCCAAAGTTACCCAAGGCAGCTTTATTTTGGCCTGTCAATTTGGGCCCTCTGTCAAAGAACTGA
>NW_024806346.1:3971-4065 GCF_019175285.1 Sceloporus undulatus | reverse complement strand
ATCAGAGCCTGAGAAAGGGGCGGTTACTGCAGCTCCCAGAATCCCCCCTCTGCCTGGGGGATGCTGGGAGTTGTAGTCCCAAGGTGAAAAGCAT